>NW_023458989.1:0-5220 GCF_013731165.1 Rhagoletis pomonella
AATTGCAAATGTCTCGAAAACACGTTCATATTGTATTGTATTGTATTGTATTTTTCTTTATTTCTCAATATATCTTCACAACTTTGCTAAATATTACATAAATACGTATGCTAAAGCCTAAATGAGAAATAGTTAATGGCATCTGATGTTCGTTGAAAGAACAGAAGTGATGCCATTTCATTCATATTGCATTATAAAAATGCTGTGGGGCGCATAAAGATAATACTTATTTGTACAAATTATAATACACGCATTTGTGATAAATAAGTAGAATATTACATAAGAAAAATGATGTGTAATTTAAATTCTTAAGTCAATATTAGAATATTAGTAAGAGCAACCAAATGAAATTATGTAATAGGTCGTAGCAGAATCTCAATATCTTCACGATTGAAACCAAAAAGCCACAATTTTACTTCTTTTTGAAATACAAATAGACTTCTAATAATTTGCATCTCGTTGGGGAGTTTGTTAAAAAGTTTACATGATAATGTGGTGTAGAAGTTGCGGAAAAGCGTGGTGCGAAAGCCAGGAACCGAAACATGAGAAAAGGAGTTGCTTCTTAAACTATAGGGTATGTATATAGGACTTCGTATGTATCCGCTCCGTAAAAGAAAAAAAAAATTTAAAACTTTAAAATATTACAAGTGTCGCACGGGAAGAATATTCAGTTTTTTAAACTAAATATAAAATGTATGCGGGAAATTCTAAATGGTAAGTGGGCATTTTCGTGCTAAACAAATCAGTACTTTTCGGAACATTTTTATTCAAAGCAAAATTGGGGATGTGACAGCAGAAGGTCTAACCCCAAAAAAAAATTTGTTTGTACTTACCTACTTAAACTAGTCTCAAATGAGATAAATTTAAAAATAAAATTCGCTCATTCCTTAATTTTAAGGTACAAAGCTTCATAGCGTACCATCAATTTAAGAAGTGAGCGACTTTTATTTTAACATTTATCTTACTTGAAACTTCCTCATGTCTTAAATTAATTTGTTCAACTCAAAAGCTTTGTCTTGTATGCAAAACGCTTTTACGATGTCAGTAAATTGTGAAAAAAAAGAATTGTAAGTTACAGGCAAATGCCTTTCACATATTCAAATTTGTTATTAAACTGAAAGTTATTTTCGATATAACTAGCAACACTCGACACGGCGTCAGCCTTCTTTTTAAACAGTTTAAGCTCCATATTATCGCAACTGGAACGTAACGATCCAGCGATATGCCCATAAAAAATTGTTTTTTTCGTTGTATTAATTTCTTGGGCATATCAAACATTACCTGAAACATGTGAACTATAATTAATTTTATCTTCTTCTTACTTTTTACATTACAGTTTAAGGAAGTTCCAACGTTATGTAAAAATCTTAAGAAAATCCTAAAGTAATTTGTTTGAATTGAAACTTCAGTACAAATCAGTACAGATTTTGAAAAATCAGGACTTTAGCGTGCTGATTGAAGAAATACGTAAATATAATCAGTATAAGAGTTGAACAATCAGTACGTCTGACAATCTAACTACACATTATATGTTGCCTGTTTGCGGATTGGCAATTCATCCATTAGTTATTTAGTACACTATATGGGCTGGCAAAAATATTGCCTATTTATAGCCATCGCAATAATTTTCTGGTATTAAGCTATTTTCCCATACATTTAGCTAGAATTGCATGTTGCAATTTGTTGGGTGTAGTCATTGTGCGTACTTATAAGGGACAAATGTTCCTCTTCTGTCTGGCAAATATCCTGTCAAAACGTACAATTATTTGGTCAAAACATTAGACAGAGTGTTTAAGCGGGTGTAAAAAAATACGAAAAATATTAACATAAACTTAAAAATTGACTAAATAGCATTACATTTTTTTTTTGCAATTGAGTGCAATCCTGTAGCAATTGAAATCGGGTGATCTCAGCTGGCGTTTCTGGAAAACATCTGATTCCTTTTTCACTTGTAAGTATGCACAGTGGCTGTAGTCATAAATCAAACGTACACATTGAAAATGATCAAGAAAACTTTGATACACTGTAAGGAGGATACTGTAAAGATTTCCAAGTAACTCATTAAAAATGCAATAATGGATTCAAATAAAGAACCACTCCACCTCAGAGTGAAAATCTAAAAACCCAATTTTACTATAATAGGCGAATATATTGATTTTTTTGTGTAAAGTTTACTATCGTACGGCGTTATTTGTATAATGAGCTAGACATTTATAAAAAAAACATTTGTTATTAAATGAAAAAAAAAGAAATATAGCCAATACTGGTCAAGAAAGGAGTTTCTATTATTGCCATCAGTGCAAATTACAAATCCCGAAAATCTCGGGATTATTTGCCAATCCCGAGATTTTCGGAACCTAAAGGAGGCCGGGATGCCAGGATTAACATTCCTAGTATATACATTAGACTGCGCCTTAGTTGTATGGAGAAATTTTTTTGTTCAGCTACAAAGCGAGACTCCCCCTTGGAAATGTTCTTTGGTCATAAAAACGTGCCCTGCAAAACGTTATTAAAATCGGAGAACGGAAAGACGTTCCTTAAAGGTCCTAAAATACAACATTTGAATGCAATTTTTCGCAAAGCGGCAAAAAATTGCCTATAAGTCAGTGAGAAATTTAATATGTTTTAATGGAACGTGAGTCCCCGATTTCAAATATGGTTACAATATTTTTAAACCTCCCCAAGTTTAAAAGTTATTGAGGGTTTTCGCACGTAAAATTACAATTTACTAGGATCTGAGAAGTCAAATTTTAATCCAGTACACTTACATGAAATTGGTACAAAGAAAAACAAAATTGGAGTAGCGTACTTTTGATGCAGCTTAATTTTATTTGACTCGTAGAACAAGGATCCACTCTCTTGACCCTAAATTTCATACGGAAACATTCCGCTATCTTGGATTTTAGGTTTTTTTTTCAATTTGCAAGCTTATTTTGCATTTTTCGTAAAAATCGGTTGTATACAAATTTGTAGAAAATCTAATTTCCCACGTTTTTTATATATAAGCTTTAAGCGCCTTGGCACCCACGTCACTGTTGACAGTTACAATTTCGAGAAAGTAGAGAATTTCGTTTACTTGGGAACCAGCATTAACACCGATAATAATGTCAGCATTAAAATCCAACGCACAATCACTCTTGCCAACAAGTGCTACTTTGGACTGAGTAGGCAATTAAGGAGTAAAGTCCTCTCTCGACGTACGAAAACCACGCTCTATAAGTCACTCATCATGCCCGTGCTGGTATATGGCGCAGAAGCATGGACAATGACAACATCCGATGAGGCGGCTGTTGGAGTGTTTGAGAGAAAGATTTTGCGGAAGATTTACGGGCCTTTACGCGTTGGCGACGGCGAGTACCGCAGACGATGGAACGATGAGCTGTATGAGCTTTACAACGATATGGACATAGTGCAGCGAATTAAAATACAGCGGCTCCGCTGGCTTGGTCATGTCGTTCGAATGGACACCGACGCTCCATCTCTGAAAGTATTCAACTCAGAACCCGCTGGTGGTAGCAGAGGAAGAGGGAGGCCCCCACTGCGATGGAAAGATCAGGTGGAGAAGGACTTGGCTTCACTTGGCGTTTCCAATTGGCGTCAGTTGGCACAGAGGAGAAACGACTGGCGTGCTTTGCTGAACTCGGCCAAAATCGCTTAGGCGAAAACTTAAGTCAATACTGTTAGTGGACGAAATTCATTCATTTTATTCACGTATTGTGTTTTTCATTTGGTTTCATTATTTTATCATACATTTAAGTATAACAATTTTGGGCCCTCGACAAGACTGAAGTTTACGAGGTCGTTTGAGCATCAAGTTTTTTAAGGGGCTCGTAAATAGAGCTCCACGCAAATTTTGACAGTTCTTTTATGAGCCTCGTAAATTTACGAGCTTTACGAGGCTTTTACGAGTTTAAGGGAAGACCTCGAATGATCGTACAAAAGTTATGGAGAATCAAATTCTCTACAACTTTGGCAATTTTTAAGGCTTTGAGAAGTTAATTTTTATTTTCGTACCAATTTGATCTAAGTTTATTGGGCTAAAAATTAACTTCTCAAAACCTAGAAAATTTTAATTCATCACCTGTCATTAAAATGTATTAAATTTCCCACTGTTTTGTAGTCAATTTTGACCACTTTGTGAAAGATTCCATGAACTTGTTGAACTTTACAGCCTTTGAGGCAAGTCTCTCCGTTATCCGATTTTAAAAACTTTTCCGTAGGCGACGTTTTTATGATCAAATGAACCGTTCTGGGAGGAGTCTTACTTTGTAGGACAAAGTTGCAAAATAAGGCGCAGCCTAATGTACATACATATGTATGCATGCACCTGATGTGTTGTATTTAAATGGAAAGCCCAAAAAATAAAACAACGCACGAATTAAAACCGATTAAGGTAATATGCGTTAAATAGCAAATGGTAATTGCCACAAATAAGCCTTCCATCAGTAAACAATAAATATTTTGTGCAATATTTTTTAAATTTTATTATTTATGCACGCTGAAATTAGGTCGTGCACAAGCAGTATATTTACATATTTACAATTAATGGTCGCCAGTTACACACTTTGTGGCCAGTCGATTTTTCACTATCAACGTGTTTTAAAATTTTAATTGAAATTTTATGACTGTGTTATGGTTATCCACCGGTTGGCATCCTCGCTGCAGGCGAGAATTCGATTTTACATGCAAATACATGCGTTTATGTATGTATATGACGCACTGACAGCCCGTGGATTTCAATAGCTATCGAAATTTTTTAATTCAGCTTGCAACAGTCCTTCGTGCACCGGCTGTGGGTGTGTAAAATAAACCTAATTTAAACATTTTCACACATATGTACGCGCATCAAACTCACATCATTCTGGGTGCTGCTGCAAACCAAAGAACCAACCAACCGTTTTGAGCAAGCCATTTAATCAGTTCGGCCAATGTAAACGCGGCTCACATGTGCATACAACAATCCTGTCATGCTTGTGTCCTAAATTTTTGTATCGAAAATGATCTATGAATGTTTTAAATGGCTGAATAATTTATTATTTCATAGGAATTGAGCACAAAAAAGTGGGAAACAAATTTTGGTAACCACGTTGGAGATTATGTTTTTAATTTATTGAAAAATCCTCAGATTTACATATGGGCTCGAAAAACCTTACACGTGGAATTCAATTATCTACAATAAAAAATAAACCCAGCGCGTGTCATATTGACAATTTTTAACAA
>NW_023458989.1:8220-26047 GCF_013731165.1 Rhagoletis pomonella
TGCGAGCTTAACGTGATTGCAAATAGTGAGGAATGTGGGCACTTGTTTTTTTTTTCGCAAGGTTTGTTTACGTATTATTGTCCAATAATAGTCTCCCATTATATTCTCGTTCCAAAATACCTAAAACTTGTTCGTCAAGTTTCCCTACTAAATTATAATGCACTTATTTCATAAAATCATATTTCAAGCTTTGGCATAATTCCAACTTGTGGCATTAGATTGGATTAATTTGCTGAAAAATCGAAAGGAGTAATGTTTTTTGTTTTTCTATAGAGAACAAATACGTTTGTGATTTATGAGTATGAAGGCAAAATACTTTTGTTGGTGCACCCTTTACGAATCTTTCCCAGATATAAAACCGATAGGATGACAAATACAACTTTTTGATACACATTTGTAATGCAATGTGTCGCAACTGTGGGGTTTTTCATATTTTTACAGATATCTCAGAAACTAAGTACGACCCAGAGGAGCCATTATGATGTTCAGAATAAGGATGAAATTCTTCGGTAGAAAAGTCTTATTTCATTATTGGTGATTTTTGATGTCGAGTAGTGTAATTTTTTGAATTACTCATGTTTTTCAAATTTCAAAGTCCTTTAAAAAATCCTGACGTCAAAGAAATAAAACTAAATATCAAATTTTATATTGATTTCTTATGTGTAAAATTTTCTTTGCACCGTTTTTTATGTATAATGAGTTAGACATTTATAAAAAAATGTTAAACATTACATAAATAAATAAAAAAATATAACCAAAACTGGTCAACATAAGGCGTTTCTATAATTGTCATCAGTGCAAATTGAAAATCCCGTAAATCCCGGTATTATTTGCCAAGAGAAAAGACCAGGATTAACATCCCTAGTTTAAAGAAAAATATATGATTTAAATTGCATTGCAGTACAGCAAGAGAATGACAATAGAAAATATGTACAATACTTTCATTCTTAATGTCAAACCGAATGGAAGAGTGCGACACACAATCATATATACATTTTCCCTCTTGTCACATGTGACAGGATGTATAAATATAACATATATCTAAGTTATATACTTATGTTTGCATACTCATACATTGATGCACTTTTATGCTACTCGTTAAAAAAATAGGATGATTTCACTTTTTTCACTTCTTCTATTTTTTAAGTGCACATAATTGCAAACTTCTTTTCCCGCTCTAAATACAGCACAACAGTCCACTTAGGTGGTCATGACAGCGATAAGCAGATTTATCTTGAAGCTTTTGAAAAGCCTTAAAATAAATCACACATACATGCACATGTGTAAAATAACCAGACATACATATGTACATAATATGTGCTCGCATATGTATCCAGTGATCGGACTTCTACCAGATTGTGGTAGATTTGCCACTTTTTTGAGCATCTACCACACAAGGTCTGAAATCTACCACATATTCGCGTTTTTGTGTACCTAGTTTTATTTATGCTCGACATTATTTTCCTAATTTAAAGATCAAAAATTGTCCAACACTAAACACTATATAGTAACAAGAATGATATAATACAAGATTCCAAATAAACTGTAAAATAGTAAATTTTCTCAATAATAAATTTTTCGACAGGAAACGTGGTTTAATTATGCTAAATTGTAAAATATATGATTTATAAAAACAATTAATAGTGAAAATGTTAACAAACAGCGATTTTTGTGAAAATATTAGAAAATTTCCATGAATCTAAACTTTAGATTCTAAAGTTTCTGAGGCGTTGTTTACTTTTACTTGAGAATTGTCAAAATCGGCAAATCCCAAGTAGCGGTTTCTATAACGTGCCACATTTGTTCGCTACAACCTGATGTGATAAAAAGAAAAGCTGGTAGCACTCCGCAAGGTTGCAAAATATTGTGGCGAATTCTGCGGCAACACAAAGCGAACAACGAGAAATAGGCAGAATGTTCGAGGAATGACGTAGAATGTTCCACAAGGAGAAACGTCAAGTTGGATGAACACTGCGAATAGCGAGAGAAAGAGAATGAGCGATGAACTTGAGAACGTTCTAGAGTTGCCATGAGTGCGAGCGCAGGTATATAAGGGCGTTGCGAATAATCAAGCTATAAGTTTAATTATGTTAACAAGTTTTGTAAAGCGTTGTAATTTCTTTAACGAGTATTGTAAAGTGTGTTTACGGTATTAGCGAGTATTGTAAATTGTTTGTTGTACAATAATGTTAATTGTACTACAATTTGGCCATCGTTAGCATTTATTTAACAATCCAGCGATACGAACCGAAAGATTTGGGAAATCCGGACGAGGTTTCAAGGATAATCGCAACAATATGTTCGAAAAATATTTTGATATGGAAGTAACTGCTTTACACTGTCAAGAAAACAAAATTGCCTAAACTCACGCAATTTTTAGCAAATTCAATCTTGAACTTTATTATAATAAAATTCATTTTTTTTTGAGTCTAATTAAAAAGTTTGCAATTTAAGAGAAACCTTGCAGGTTGTTTTTAATTTTTGTGCAAAGTTTGATACAAAACCTCAGATCTACAACATTTTTTTGAAATCTACCACATTTTTTTCCAGATTCTACCACACAGAATTTTTTTGAAGTCCGATCACTGTATGTATCTGCTATCTGCATGTTTAAAGTGTGTTTAGAAAAATTCTATATACATATCACTCAGATATTCACTGTCATCACCTTCCCCATGCAAAATACCTGCAGGCAATGACGCTTATCAAAAATAAAAATTTTTCCCTGCATACTTGAATGTAAGTACCAACATATGTATGTATGTATGTATATAACCGACAAACAAATGAGCGCTTCTAAATAAACGCTCTCAATAAAACCATTTCTTTGAAAGCTGTATTAGGAGATCTTCCAACAGCGCTCCCATTCGGAAGCAGTTGAGAAAATGTGTTTCCAAAGCAACGGAAATCAACTACATACAAGAAAAAAATCGCAGTAGACGTGCCGTTGCGTATCTGGTGTAATGTGAACTGTGTCATTATTAACTCATATACATTTTCCTCTTCTAAGGTATGCTAAATCAGTAGGCCTTGAAAATCTGGTCATTCCATAAAACGTAAAAAGGAGTAACAGGCTAACCTAATATTCACGCACGCCGCCAATTTATTGTCAAAAATTTCTCATGCACATGCAACTTGTATGAGATCAACCGAAATTGAACGGCGTGCGTATGACGTTTCGCTCAATGAAATCAAATGCAAACGCATGCAAGTCAATTTCGGGTGACGCAAAAAAACAAATTCGACGGCATGCGTACCAAAACGCAAGCCGCGAATATTAGGTTAGCCTGTAAGGAGTGCAGTACGGAAGGCCTATAGCTTCAAAAGGTCCGAATTAAGGGTTCCCAGAAGGCCTCCTTGCTTCTAATTTTACCGACTGGGGACCTTTTCTATATGACAGATACCCAGCTTTGGATACCTTTACTATACATACGCACATATGGTTACATACTTATAAATATTAGCGCCCCTTTTATGTGTACTTATGTATATTCGTTTTCTATTGGAATGCCAGTTAGTACAGCAATTAAATTTCCACAATTTAACTTGCGAGCAATGCGAACGGAAAACAGGAATAAAAGCAAAAACTGTCGCGTGTGCCACTCATTTAGGGCCGTTTGCACCATGTCTAGTTAATTCTAACTCCCAGTTAAACATCTTTATCGACGTTATCGACACCCATCATATAACATGTGATCGATAAAACAGTTAACGTGCTTAACTGAAGGATGTACCTCCAGTTAGCGTTAACTAGACATGGTGCAAACGGCCCTTAGACAGTAATATCTCGCAAAAACGTAACATTACATCTTTACAAGGGTAAGATTTTTCATATAAGCGTGAGATTTTCCATTTCATGTACACATGTAAGTAAGTTAAGCAGCATTAGTTGCTTTTACCCATTTGCCATTTAATTTTTGCGCTTTTCTTCGCCGTAATCTCTTTATAAAAAATATAGTTGACCCTTAACCAAACATACATACTTATGTAGGTTTAATGTTGGTCGAGAATTCCTGAAAAATTATTCTTTTGTTCAACTCGAACACGGTTTCAAATACAGTAATTTTTTTTTTAATTTATACAGAGTTGCCTTGAATGTGTCCCTTTTCACGGTTACACCACTGTAATCAGTGTAGCTCCTAAATGACATCCATGCCCATTAGGGAGCTAGGCAAAGGTTAGCTATCTTAAAAAAAAATAATAATAAAATAAAGATATAAAAAATCATGTTCCTGGTATGTTAATTTAAAATACATCGTAAATATTACGACTGCCTTCCTACAATATACAAAATTATTCGTACAGAGATTTGTTCAGTTCTTTACGAATGTGTTTCGTAAAATAAAGGTAAGATTTCGTAATTTGTACTGAAAAAATTACGTATGGTTCGTAAAATCTTGTCTCGTTGTGAAAAATGTGTTCGTATTATGAACGAAAGTTTCGTACATTGTACAAAAACAGAGACTACGATAGTTTTTCGCAGCAATTTTATGAAATATTATTTTCAGTGTAGTATTATGAACTTCTTTGAACCAGAAAATACATTTTTCGACTTAATTTTTTTTGCATAAAATTTTTGTCGACATACCAGGGATGAAAAAGTAGATACAATTGTACCTTTTTCCGACGTTTGATAACTTAAAGGTACATTAGGTACAATCACTACATTTTAGGTACAATCGTCTTTTGGTCCGATCCATTTTTATTTATTTTTTCTTTTTCTTTTACCGTGCTAATATACTTACTTGTAGGTATGAGAGAAGTTTCGCTTTCATTTTGAATAATAAACAATTCTAAAGGAAAGTGGTTAAAAGGTGTCTAGGATTTCTTCAAATTTCGTATATTCTTTATTTGAGACAAAAGCTGTTTGACCCATATTCGCATTTTGATTTCTGGAAATATATTTACAGTCCTATTCTAACAAAGTCACAACTTTAGCTCATCACTGCTGTGATTTCTACCGCGCCTCAAAGCTTGACGCACAAAAAATATGCCGCTTCAATTCAATTTTTAAAATTTTTGTGTATTTTTCTAGCACTCAAAATCGAATTTTTTGTGACACATTTCTCGGCGAAGTTGAAATCGCAACAGTGATGAGCTAAGTTTTGTGACTCTGTTAGAATAGAGGGGTTAAAATGCTTTCGAAGTTACTTACGGCAATTCCGATTATTTTCTCTAGACTTCCTGCACCTAATTAAAGGAATCGTTTAAATTTACAGAATTTTCATGTTGTTTTAAAAAAACCTGGATGTAAAATTAAACTTCGCAAAGTCAATATAACTTTTTTTAGGTACAATCTGTCTCTTTTATCTGAAATTTCCATTTTTCATCCCTGCGACATACCTTAAGTTACTTTACCATATATGTATGTACATGCTAAAGTATTATCGAATGCATATAGATTTAATTAACGTCTTTCGTTTTGTTACTTATGAAATAATTTTCACTTTAAATATATAAGTACGTTCCATGCCCATTTACTTATTATTTATTATATGATATTGGTGGAATTTTTTCGATTTAAGTTGTTGAAAAATAATAAATATCTAAATCCCCGGACTGATCCCAGGATTGAACCAACGACATCCCGACAATCCCGGGATCGTAAAAATCGAAAAAATTAAAATTCCTACCCTATATGTGTGTATATGTATTGTATTTTTCTTACGTTTTTATACAAACTAAAAAATAAAGCTATTTCTAAAGTTAAGCATTTCTATTATCGGTTTTTGACGTACGAATGTTTTATGGTTGTAAACCAATTTTAAACCGACAATAAAATGCTTTACTTTAGACACAATCATACATTTGAATGCAACCTTTAAATAGAAGGTGAGCTTTAAATTCACAGGTTACTTGAGAAAACAACCTTAAATATGCTTAATTTGTTAAAGGATCCATAGATGAAACCAGCAAGCTGGCGGCATCAAATGTTGGTGCCAACCGATTGGCCGTGTATGTTTCTGTAGTGTGATTGTACCAGCTGCTAGTGCGACATCAAAAATGATTTGAAAATTTTATGATTGTACCAGCATGCTGGTGTCTTGAATGATGAAATTAGCTCATTATTTTAAGTAAAAAGCATTTTACCGGAAATTTCTAATCATTTCGGTATTTTCTGGACCTCATTTGTAAAGAAATAAATATTGTACCTGCAAGCTGGTATGTTATATGCTTCGAGCCTGATGCACAGTGCGGCCGAAATCCAAAAGTGTGGCCAAAATTCGAGCTTCGAAATAATGATTCGAAATTTCGTACTAGGGGGTTTTCGGGGTCACTAATTACTAATGCGCTGTCAGAAATATAAAATTCAAAATGACGGATACAGTATGGGGTCTGGTAAAACTCTAGCTTTTTAATTAGATTTCTTAGAAAGATGTTGAGTATGCAGTTTATAGCCCAAGTTTGAAGCAGCTGGGACTTACCGTTTTGTTGACGGTGCCCGTCATTTTCTTCCATACGAAGTATATTCGATGATATAAGAAAATGAGCCACACCATCAAGAAAAAAAAATTTCAAAAATCAACCCTGAGAAGCCCCAGCTACTTTAAGAGTGACTTTATTATACTTAAGTTAAATGGGCTACAAAACTGCATACTCAAAATCTTACTGTGAAATCTAATTAAAAAGGTGGATGTTTTTAAATACAGGTGAAACTACTTTGTATAAGGGATTTAAAAAAAAACGAAAAAAAACATAAGGAGCAGAAATAACCACCTGAGTTCTGTAGCTAATACTTTTCTGCGTAAACTTGTACACTGAGGGAAAAAAATATTAAAATCAAATAGGAACGTAATTGATCTTACTATAAACGTCAACGAAAGTACTGTATATTGGTAAATATTCAATTCAATTACGCGCATATTAAAATGACCGCGTTCGTTCTGAAAAAGCATCTGTGAAGTGAATAATCAAGACAAAGACTAAAAAAAAATATTTATCTTGCATGTTGCCTACAGTGGAAATCGAACCCTGACCATCTCTGGATATCAACCAATTGTGGCATGCATCTTTGCGCACTCAGCTACACCCAGGCATATAAATTTGTTTTCAAATGTTGAATATCGATCAACACCACAGCCCGCAATATGTACGGATAAACATGTACAATGTATGAATGTAAGTGTTGTCACCGCTCTCAGAGCGGCGTTCTGCATGCTTGGGGTGCGTATATACACTCATATATATACTCAGACGTGAACAGTCAAATACGTGAGTAATAAATTTTGTGTGAAAATATTATTTTTAAATTCGAACATTTTTAAACGATAATCAAATATAAAGTATTAATTTTTGCTATGCATTATTTCCCTCAGTGTAGGTTTATTGGCCGCATCCGACAGCGTGTTGTTACTGTTACATTTAACATCTCAAATTTTGTTTAAAAATAAACGAAAAAAATACCTTTACATTTTTGTTTCTAAAAAATTTCTGTTACAGTATTAGTTTTCACAAATTTTTTAACGTAATTTACTAACCTTCAGACGTAGAATTCATTTGGTTTTGTTTGATTTCCTATTCTCTAACTACTTTTATACATTAAGAACTTTTCGCTTTGTATTAAAATAATGTTGTGCTTGGGAGAAGGTCATACTACAAATCAAAATAAAGAGAGGACTTAGGGTACAGGGCGTAACAGTGAACCGTTTTCGCTTCTTAGGTGATCCCTTTAGCCAACTCAATTACATTACAAAAGGCCTATCTAGAAACTTTATTTTCTCGAATTATGGTCGCACTTTTGGGATTCGGCCACACTGTGTGTGTGATGGTACAATCACTTGATAGTGCCAGCAAGCTGGCGTCGTGTATTTGCCCTTATATATATATTGTAAGTAAAAAAAATGTTGCTACTCTTTTTAGCCACAACGAAGTTTTTTTTAGCCCTTTTTAAAAGGACTTTAGCTACCACTAAAAATGATTAGCGGCAACACTGCAATATATTTCATATATTTTTTAAATTTATTTTAGTTGTCTTAAAAGACTTTTTTTATTTAACTATTAGTTAATTTAAATTTTTAGAGTTGAATTTTATTAAAAAGCCAACAACAACTAACTGAATGCAACGTTAAAGATAATATAGAACTTATAAAAAAATTAATAAAAACGAAATAAATGAAATGTGGGTCGGACCCACGACGTTGCGACTCGTTAATCCACATTACTGCCGTCTATCAGGGCAAAATTAATCTGCATAAGAATGCCCGTCTGTCTCGCGTTTAAGAGTTGTAGGACGTTTTTTGTGGGACGAGAGAAAATAGAACAAGGAGAAATATTGTGAGTTACAGCAATACATATATTGAAATGACTTGTCGTTATTCCTTCTTATCCTACGTATTAGTTATTCTGAGCAACGACGGAATACATTTTTTGTCAATTATTCACTATGGAATAGGGGCGAATAACTTTCCGGCAGAGGAATAAGTGTTTATTATTTATCGTTCTTCCGAAGAGAGGACTTGACATTCGGAGTGTCAAAATAGTAAAAAATTGTAATTGTTTATTTTTTTGAATTTTTAAATTCATAATAAACTAACAAATCTTGTCCAATGCAAAGTGAAAAATTTTGCCTGCCTCAAATCAAATATTTACCTTAGTAAAAAAGGTAAATATACCACATTGTAGAGGAGTAAATTCTCTACATAATTGCAGTGGAAAGTATTCCGCCGCGACTTGTCACTTTCGAGTAGTCAAATAGTTAATTCAATAATTTCTTTTGTTTGAAATACGAGCAAGAAATAATGTTACTCATACGCCATGTACAAGTATCCAAGCGTTTGATCAAACGTAAAGGAAGACGATAACAATTGATAGGGCGATAGGGATCAGTCGTAGCGTAGTAATTTTTTCTGCAAATATGTAGATAATTTCTTCTTCTGCAATGTGTTTAATGCATTTGATTTGACTTAGCCTGAGTTGAATTGGACAAAATGTGTTAGTATTCATTAATTTAAAAATTCGAAAAAATAGAGCCAGAATTAGGTCTAGAAATTTCGGGTTTAAAACAAGAAAAAAAATATATTTTAGAAAGTCAGCATTGTAACAAAAAAATTAAAAAAGTGCCAATTGGCCCATTTGGCAAAGTTATGGATATTTAACAAAAAATTTTACGAAATGTGCTCAGTGGCTGCAGTTCATAAAAATTATTTGAAATCAATATATGGACTCAATGTAAGACCCACTCTAGCTTAGCACGTTCCCAAATGTTGTCTTTATCAAAGGTCAAAATCTTTCCAGCATTGTATTTTTCTTCATTCCAAAGTCATGTTTGGTCGTCTATTGTTTTTGTCTTCCTCGCAAATGCGCTGAACACGGTTCGATAAGGACGCACTATTATTTCACCTTATTTGGATTAAAAAAGGAAAATTACAAACTAAAAGAAAAAACAGTTTCTACTTATTACCTGTATCATTTGTTAAAGCAATTGAAAAACT
Organism: Rhagoletis pomonella; assembly: GCF_013731165.1. NCBI lineage: Eukaryota > Metazoa > Arthropoda > Insecta > Diptera > Tephritidae > Rhagoletis > Rhagoletis pomonella. Next base: position 17,652 of record NW_023458989.1, read on the forward strand.
CAGTAATGAAGCTAATGGCCGCTAGAGAGAAAGATAAATAACATATAAAACGTTGGGGACTTATAACGACTTACATATGTATAACGATTTTCATCTTATCAAATTTATAAGCTTTCGAGATATCATCTTGCGTTTTGTTTGCACAAAAAAATTTATATGATCGACACGCGATGGACTATGACCAGAGTGACATTTATGTCTTCGAATAATGAAATATTAACAAAGTACTAAAGATTAATTTAAAGTATTGTGAACATATCGGATTAAAATGTATTATTTGACAAAGGAAAGCTGCTGCTGACTACAGAAACGCGTTGTCATCGGACACATAATGAGCAGTAATCTCTCTTACTCGGAGGAAGAAAAGATATAATTTCTACACAAAATTGAATTTAAAATATCTGTTTTTTGTTCAGGCTGCATATTGCCAACAATAGTGGTCAAGTGCCGGAAACATTTTTATCTGAACAGAACTTTTTGCCTTTTTCTGCTCCTTTTATTTGGTACAAATTGTGGGTGCAGACACCTCAGTCATATCGTTCCCGTTTTCCTTTCAACCCAGCGCACTCAGTCGAGCATGTGCAAACAATTCCCACATTTGCGGTGAAACATTGCAGTCCATTGCCCCATTTGTTTGCAAGCGGCAGGCTGAGAGCGGAGGATGTTGGCTTTTCTGAAAAGGTTGTAAATTTTATTTTATACAAATTCAAAACTCGGCATGGATGAAAAAGTAGTAAATGGAAACAGCGACCAGCATAACTTTTAGTCGTTCAATGACCACCCGCCCGCCATTCAACAACTGCACCGATATACACAGGCAGAATATTCAACTATTTATATATTTTGCTCCTTTATTTATTAAAATTTTTTAGTTTTTGACCTATAAATTTTGTAGACAAGCCTAAGCTTAAAACGGTATTGCGGCAGAGAAACTTTTCCAACACCATGACCAAATGCCTGCCATCATACGCCCTGGTGTCCTTAGCTAGGTATGTACAAACATATATGTATATGCATAAATATGTAGATAGATATGTGTGTACATATGTAGGTTGTTCAGTTGGAAACGAAGTAACGCGCTCCTTTTGTAGCTAGTAGAGAAAGAGGCAACCCAATCTGTTGAATAATAATTTAACAACAAAGTGACCATCAAGTCAGTACGGAATGTACGGATGTGGAATGGGCACTGAACGATTTCTATTGTGTGTGCTTGAAAAAGTTGCCAACATGGCTAATATTGAATGTAAGTATAAATATTTGAGTAAAGATGCTCATAGGGATGTATGAATAAATGGGTTTGTTTACTTGTTTAAGCGTGAAGCTGCACTAAATACTCCTGTAGGAAACTTTGAAGTTGTTTGTGATGGTACTTATGCCTGGTGCTCATTTTAGTGGTACTTTGTTACAATTGTGTACTATAAACATATTTTTTATCCATTAATCGTACAAGCCGGTATCGATAGCCAAGATCCCCACCGGACTATAACAATAAGTTCTGAAGCTCGAATTCACACATATAGCTAATATTTCTATTTCCGTTCGTATGTTTGGTTGTTCCTTCAAAGAGCGATAGTCAACACAAGACTTTAATGTCAAAAAATCCTAAACTAATTTGGCAATAATGTAGTTGCTAAGCGAAAGTTAATTTTTTTTCACGATATATTTAAATACTGTACATAAGCTGATGTATTGCAAAAAGTAAGGGATCCGAATTTTTTGCAATCGCTGGATTTCCCGGCAGGATAGTTATGAGTATAAGTATGTAGTTATTTGCGGTTTCCATGCATTGTAGTTCTTTGTGACAATTCATAAGTATGTTGCCTGCTTACTGAGCAGTGTTTGATTTCGAAGAGAAAAAAGGAAACTATACTTGCTGACACAAGCAACAGTTCTTTTTTCGAGCTCAAGGAAGAAGTAAAATCATACTTATGGGAAAGTTTATTTAACGTGCATAACTAGGTAGCAATAAACGCATACCCTTCGGAACAGCTGATTAAGTTAAATTAAATTTTGACCAGTTTTGGCTATTTCGTTTATTTAATTTAAATATTCTTTATAAAAGTCTAGCATATTATATAACCAGCATCATATAAACCCGCATTTCAAACTTTGTTCAAAAATTATTCAACAAACTTTACCAATCACACCAAAAATTCAAATTTTTTCATTCAGGTATGCAGTTTTTTTGACTAATTAAATTTTAGCAGGACTTTAGAAAATTTCAAGACGCAAGGAAATTGCGTTGATTTTTAATATTTTTTTTTGCTGACTGTGCTAGGTATTTCCTTCCATAGAACTAGAGATGGGCAAAAGACGTGGTAAGAATCAAAAATTGTGTACCCCCAAGTATGATAGACATTTTATTTTATTATATTATATGTGGTTTATAGATGAATTGTATTTTTACAAATCATATGTTTTGAGTCATATGTTATTGAGAAAAGTACAGATATTCGAGCTTACTCGACGGCAAGGAGAAATATTACCATTGAGCCACAGTCACTCCTTGACCGTAAAAAAAATTTGTCAAAAATAGTGTTCTTTGAAAAAAAGAGCATGCAAAATCCAACGGATATATTAAAAAAAAAAATATTTTTTGGATTTTGCATTATACTAATATTAAAGATTTTGAGACGAGAAACACGATTCCATTGTTTAAAAAACGAAAAAAAAATTTCAACCCCTCAATTTGAAAAATGCATTATATAATGAATTTTTCATTATTTGCATGCAGTTGTGCATCCTTCACACAATTTTTATCGCTCGAACAACAAGTCAGTTTTAGTGCTATGCAAGACCTTTAATTTAAGCAAGGAACTAAATTATTACGATTCTAAAGTTAAACTTCGAAATTTCATTCGACATTTTACGCATTTTGTTTTCTAGTTTCGGAGTAAACTGCTGTACTAGGTTCGGAAGTTTGGTTTAAAATTGTTATAACTTGGCTCTCAGAGGGCCTAAAGACTTCTACCTTGGCTCAAATTAAAGGTCTTGAATTGCACTTATTGTTCGAGGGATGTAAAATTGAGTGAAGGATGCACAGCTGCATGCAAATAGAAAAAAAAAACAATAAATAAATTTTTTAAATTAAAAATTTTTCTTCGAATTTCGAACAAAGGGTATCGTGTTGCTCGTCTCAAAATCTATAATAGTATAATAAAAAATGCATGAACTTTTTGTTTTTGAATAAATCCCGTGTATTCTTATGTTTTTTTTTCGAAGAACACTACTTTTGACCAATTTTTTTAATGTGAAGGGGTAATTATGGCTCAGTGGCCACAGTTGAAAGGGATTTATAGCTTTCAAAACCATTTTGTTTCGTTTCAAAATGCTACGATTAATTCGCGTGCAGTGTTCAAAAAGCACACTGTGCGGCTTGTGAAAGGACAAGAGATGTATTTTAAAATGCTGTGCATATTTTTCAGATATGAGATCAGCGACAAAATCTATAAGAAAATGCCAATTTCATATTAGAAAAAAATTTCAATTAGCACGAAATTGTTCCGGAAGTAGAATTACAATACCAAGAGTGTTATTGAAATTATTAACCAAACACGGATTTCTCGGCCGATTCGGATTTGGGAGGGGAAATTTTCCCTATTTATTTTGAAACATGTATGAGCGACATAATATGAGCTGGCACTTGCATGATGTGACACATCTCGCTATGTTTTATAGTTCAACATTTGCAGGTCTTTCATACGTATGCTACACTTTTATAAAAAGAATATAAGCATAAAAAAAAAGAAAAATAGCCAAAACTCGTCAAAATGTCACTTAACTTAATCAGCTGACCACAAGTGTATACATATGTATATCGTCGTTTAAAGTGCAAAACCGCGTATCAACAAAATGCAAAACCGCGTATGTGAATTTGTAAAAATTATTTTCTGGAGCGTAAAAACACTCATATTTCAAAATGGTTCCTTTTTTATAAAGCAATCGCATTTCTGGCTAGTATATTTCAGGACGAACGGGTAAGGATTGAGCCAAGAGCTTGTGTGAGCAAATCCAGTTTTTGGCAGCCAATGTCAGTTACGCGGTTTTGGAGAATGACGATACGCGGTTTTGTACTTTAAACGACGATATAGTAATTTTTTTGGCCGAAGTCAATTTTTATTGAGCAAACAAGTTTCTTCCATTTTCTATTTATATTTTGTATTTTTTGCACAGTCATGAGTGAGCTAAATTAGACCATGAAAGCAATAAAGGAGGCCGCAAAGTGGGATAAGAATCCATTCTAGTGCGCTTAAAGTCTGATATTTATTTTTTATGTTCTAGTACAAGTCCACCGAATATGCAAATGCAAGAGCATATGCATAAGATACTGAACAAATTTTATTAAGTTGTCTTTTTAATTTAAATTATAAAATTCACGAGCCAGCTGCAGCCGAGGACCTGGGTTCGATCCCTGGACCGGCCAACACATTATTTGATTATCGTTACCAAATCTTGCGTTGATAGAAATAAATTTAGCTGTCTCTTTTTTAGTGTAGAAAAAGTTTTTCCTGCCTTGAAAAAGCTTTACGTAAAACCATTTCCCGTTCGGGGCGGAGTAAAATTGAAGGTTCCTTCATTTGTATTGTAACATCAGCAAAAGTGTAAGAGCCAAAATGTTATTATTATTATTATTGTGTATTTATTCCCTGAATATCGTTATCTAATTTCGTATAAAATTCGAGTTTTAAAGAACTTCGCTAATAAAAAACTTATACTTATTTTTACGGAGCGATTTCGGTAAGCTAACCAAAAAGTCTATTTTGTGCAATGTTTGACGAGATATTTAAAACGTAGTTCGAAGTTAGAAAAAGGTTTTAGAAAATGATTTTTAAATCGCAAAATTTATGAAACCGAAATTGTAGCGAAAATATGAAGAAGAAAATAAATACAATAATGCTCATGTGGTTTCTATTATATATTAAAAAGAATAATTTTATTTTTAATAAACAATGATAATTAATTTAGATTTGAAATATTATAATATTGATATAAATATGGCAAAAGATACTCACACCATGATGCAATAACTAAAAGAATTCTATTATCATTTTTGTTGTTGGTATTTCCGACAGGGTAGGAGTGTGATGTAATGTGTAATGTGTTCTCAGAGAACGAAAAATGACACTGAAGATGGCACAATGCCGAAACCGGTTTGTCTCCAAACCAAATTTGACAAGGGATGACGGAAAATCGTTCCACATTACATCAAAAGAATTCTACGTTGTGACAGCGCCATTTCGTACGCCCTTAGCTCAATGATGTATTTTAGAAGTGCGTGAGAAGAAATGCAGCCCGCTTTAGTAAATAGTAGTAGATTTCCTACATTTTCGTTAGATTATAGAACAATGTTAAATAAAATTTTTTTTTCGATTTTCAAAAATGTGGAGTGAAATTAAAGCGCTTGGCCTGTAGATTTGCAAACTGGTTACACTTTTTTTAAAGGAGTTGCCCCCTGATGAAAAATTGCATTCAAATAATTTAATAATCAAAGCCATCAGATCCACACCGTTCGTTCGATTTTCAAAAATGAGCTATTAAATTAAAGGGGTTGACCTCTTGGTGTGGGGCAAGGTTTTATTTTTGATAAAAGGAGATGCCACCTGTTAAAAAATTTAATTCAAATGATTTAATAAGTTAAATCAAGTTTTACTTAAAGGGTATCAATCGGAATAGTTTTAAAAAGGCTTTATTCATGTACAAGGGTTGCCACTTGTTTAAAAAATCAAATTCAATAAGAATTAAGAGAATTTGGCAATTGAAATATGTATCACCATAAGAGTGCCAGACGAAAGAGATTTAAGACGATTTCAGTTTAAAATAGTTTGGAAGAGGGCTGCCACCTAATTTAAAAGCCGAATTTAGTTAACTTATGGACAAGTTGTATGAAATATAATGAAAGAGTGCTAAGAAATCGTGATTTAGTTTGAACATTCGGATTTTTTTGAGGTTATGAGGAGGGTCGCCAGCTGTGAAAATGTTAAATTTAAATTAATTAATAAGTTAATTGATTCACATCTTCTATTAAGAATCAATCAAAATGGGTTCTAAAAAGATTTATTTCTCAACTATATTTAGGAAACTTACCACGTGGTTAGAATATCAAATACAATTTAATTAAATAATTAATGGAATTTTATGTCACAAGATCAGACGGAGAGGTTTAAAAAGATTTTAGTTTGAAAATACTTTTAACGAAGGTTGCCACCTATTTGGTGAGTTCAACTTATTTAACTTATACACAAGTCTAATTATATATTAAAATATGAGTGTAAAACGAAAGGGTTTTAAGAAAACTTTAGTTTGAAAATATATTTTTATTAGGGCTACCACCTATTCGAAAAGTAATATCTATCTTAATATCTACATATCGTTAGTATAGTAAAGAAAGGGCGTATCTCACATCGTCACTGAAATGCAAAAAAAAAACACAACTAACTAAAAGGTTTTATTGTATAAAACGATGTGGGGACTTATAATTCGATGAAATTCAGCATAGTTAATCAATCAAAAAGTGAATTTTGGACTTTAATTAGTTACGGCTTTTGTATTTCAGCGACAATGTGAGTTACGCTCTTTTCATACTATGCTATTGATATATTAAGTGTGGTCTATATTGTGCACTTTTTTGAATCATGTGTTAATTTGATAGTGACAGCTTTTCCCGCTGGAAATTTCGACAGAAAGTCAGTATCATATCTCCGCGGAACGAATTTTTTTTTTTTAGCGGTACAGGGTGATTTTATGGAATATTTCTTAAGGTTATTGATTAGGGTTTCTACCTGTTTAAAAAGTTAAATTCAATTTTGGCATCTTAACGCCATGCGGGTTCACTAGTATCGAATAACATGCAAAATTGTCCAATGAGACTATCAAGAATTTGGATTTTATAACACAACTTTCCGAGTTACCAGTTTTGTTTTTAGTTGTCAACGAATGACGACCAAAACAAAATGCAAAAGCTAATACAGTAATTCCAACTTTTCCGGATATGTAAGATTTTTGGTATCTTTTTATTTAAACTCGCAGTCAAATAAAAAGTAGTTTTCGGAGGGGCGTTCAAGATGCAGGGCGTTCAAGATGGCCGATTTATAGTGAGAACTTGCCACCTTTCATAAATGCATCAGGCAGTCAGACTATCAAATCAAAGATTTATACATTTCCGGCTGGTAGATGCATTATATTTAAATGACTGCAAATAAGTATTGGTTGCTTAGGCAATTTAACTTGCACATCAAAACATTTCACGGACGGGAATATAAGCAACAAAATTATTCAACCGTTAAGCATCGGTGTTTTTTAATGCGGAAATTTATTTTCAACATTGTGATTGGAATTATTAAATTTCCTCACGAATGCAAATTTTGGACAGGCAATACTATACCACAATCAACTGCTCGCAATGTAGTAGAGACAATTTAACAAATTGCATACATACATACATAGATAGCAAATAAACAGACAAACTAGAATATGTGCAAATAGAATATGGAGCTCAGACAGCCACAATCCTTTTACAGAGAAGCCGAGGTGTCACAGAGCAATGCTTGATAAGGCCACAAGAATTAACCAACAATAAGAGTACAAAAGCAGACGAAGTCGAGAATGACGACGTCTCCGCCAACGCCGCACAAAGCTTAGTATTTTATCCGATTTATGCCTAATTTATTGCTACAGCTATTGTTGTTGTATTTGTTGTTGACTGCTATTTGTTTAGGAAACACTTTGGAGCAATTGTTGGGCAATGAATGGCAAGTCCGAACTTCCAAAGAGGAGAGGGCTGACTCTGCCGAGTAGTAGGGAAGGAAATGACAGCCATGAATTAGAGTGCAAGCAAATATTATCACCACAAGCGGAAAATGTCAAGTGTTTCGGGTATGACATTGTCGGTCTTTCGGCAGGCAGCTGGCCAGCCAGCAGAGGCCATTTCCCGCCAATGGAGTCATAATGGCTTTCTGGTTATGTCATAAGGCAACGTGGGCGAAAGTGCGAGGGCAAAAATGTGTGGCATGTTGTGGTTAAAAAGATTTATGATAGACAACACGCAACGGATGCAATGAATTCGGTATATGTGTATATGTACACGCACTCCACTTAAACATAACCCAGCCAGCAGTTGGAAGGTTGTTCAGCGATTTATAGCATAATCGAGTAATTTGCGAATCGCATAGAAGTGTGTTTGAGGACAGTTCTTGTCAGCGATAAAAAAGCGATTACAGAAATTTGGTAACACTGTGAGACAAATGGTAGGGGTCAGTGATCGGGGAGGGTTCAAACTACCGGGGAAAGTTATAACGGTAAAAAAGAAGTTATACGTGTCCCGGCGTTTCGCTGGGTCACGTCTAGGAATCGAGATATATATATAACTATCATATAGGGGAAATTGTCACCTTTGGTGG
>NW_023458989.1:26447-47173 GCF_013731165.1 Rhagoletis pomonella
CCACCAAAGGTGACAATTTCCCCTATATGATAGTTATATATATATCTTGATTCCTAGACGTAACCCAGCGAAACGCCGGGACACGTATAACTTGTTTTTGACCGATATAACATTTCCCGTTGGTTTTATCCCATCCCGATTTTGACTGTCGCATAGTGTTATGCAAAAGAATAAGGTATCATTTTCTTGTTAATTGTGTGAAATAACCAAAACAACCGCAGTGATGTGAAGTCGATGTTTATCGAAAGCATGCTGTGGAACATACAAATAGTAGGTATCTAAATGTTATGCACAAATTTACTTTAAAAGAACTAGCGTGAAACTGACTTATTATTTGAAAATTTATCTAAATTATTCCAATTATAAAATTGTGATGTAGCTTTATTCGAATTGTAATACGCATTTAATTTCATCTTCCGATTAAAATGGATCGATCTTTGTAAATTTTAATTGGAGTTTATTCAATATTATCAAAATCACCCTCTACCAACTTAATTTTTACATATTTCGTCTGTTTTCCCTTAATTTGATAAATTACTTCTTCCTAGTTACGACTTAGTTGCAGCTGCAGCCGAAACTAAAATTTAAGTTGGTACTTAGCCAGAAAAGTCGAAACTAAGGCGACTATGAATAGCTTTAGTTGTGACTTAGAATAGTTCCGACTTAGTTGAGTACTAAATATGACTTATGAATATGCGCCCATATAACTTATTTCATATATATATACCACAAGTAGTTTTCTCATCATTCCGTTGAGCCGTTTTATAAACGTAAAGCCGCCTTTACATGAAGGCGTTTTTTGACAGGCGAAAATTGCGAAAAGTTGAAAGAGTTCAGAGAAAATACTTGTTGGTTTATATGTTGCAATTATCCATTGCAACATGTCCAAAGAAGAGTAATTAATTGAGTAGACCACTTGCAAACGGCGTTATGTGGTTTTATAATAGTAAGCCATAAATTAAAAAAAAAAACATCGTCAACAACAAGTACCATCCAAATTGTTTATTTCTTGTTATTTTCTGAAAATTTGGATAAATAAGAGCCTAATAACATTAAAAAAAAAAATCACAGTGTGGTAGTTTTTGCAAACGCTTTTCGCGTTCTCTCTTCCATAAAGGTTGGTCTGTTTTTTTTTTAAGACGTCTTCCAGTAGGCACCGAAACTACCACGTTTTCTTGCAGTTTTCTAAGTTCATCAGAAGATGGAGGCTTTTGAAAGTGTATAAATACATAATTAAGTATTACTCGTGAACCCGCATGGCGTTAAAACGCCCAAGATAAAATTTCAAAAACCTACAAACCATTCCAAATATTAGTAAGGTATAAGTGATTCGAGTGTCATATTTCTTCTGAACCCGTGCAACCGTTTCGCAGAGTAGGTTTTTAATATTACCAAATTTTAAATGACCCTGTACCGATAAAAAGTTTCTAATTTCAAAAAAGTCCAGGTCTTTATTTTTCACGTTATACAATTTTTTTTCGAGTGAACTTCTACAATGTTTAATTTAAGTTCGAAGCGAATCTGGTTTAAATTCACTCAGAAGTGAATTTCAAAACCTACCTGAAAGCCTTTTCAGACCCTCTTCGATTGATATCCATCCTTTAAAAATTCATTCGCTTAAAATTAAATTAACAACAATTAAATAATTTGATGCAGCTAATAGAATACCTGGCAACCCTCCTAAATATATTTCAGAAATAAAACCTTTTCAACTCCATTCCGATTGACACCCATATTTCAATAATTCATTTGACGTTTTAAATAATTTAAGTATTTGAACAGGGTGCAACCTTCTTCAAACACCCAAAAAATATTTCTACCTGTTCAAACTAAAGATTTCTTAACAAATTGTAAAACGCATATTTGAATTAGGTAATTGCCCTAATTTAAGTGAGTTGGATTTTTTAAACAGGTGGCCACTCTCCTAAATATATTTCTGGAATAAAGCCTTTTCAAAATCATTTCGATGATATCCATCTTTGAATAATTTATCCAACTTCATAAATAATTTGAATGTCACTTTATAAACACATGCAACCTTCTTCAAACATTCTAACTGTTCAAACTCAAGTTCTTTTTAACACCCTTTCGCTTCATATTTCATATAACTTGCTTTTTAAATAGGGTGCACGCCTCTTCAAAAGTAGTTTCGCGCTAAGATATTCTTAAATATTCTTCCTCTAACATTGCGATGCATATTTTAATTATCTGATGAATTAAATTAAATTTTATATTTTAAACATGTGGCAACCCCGCTAAATATAGTTCAGAAATAAGGATTTTTCAACCCATTTTATTGGCACCCATATTTTAATAATTCATTTGAATACATTTTTAGACAGGTGGCAACCCTCTTCCAGCACCTCAAAAATATTCTTAATATTTAAACTAAAGACTTCTTAACAGTCATCCGTTTGACATCCAAATTTTTACTTTAATATAACTTTTGGATAAGTTAACTAAATTCGACATTTCAAGCAAAATATTTTAAAACTGCTGCTTTCTGAACCCCCTTTCGTTTGGCATCCATATGTTGGAACATTGGTTTCCTATTTAATTTCCTTAATTTGGGTTTTTAAACAGGTGGCAACCCTCCTAAAGTTATGCTAAGAAAGAAAGATTTTCAAAACCATTTCCATTTATACCCATTTTGTAATATCTTATTTTTTTAAATAATTTGAATATAAGTTTTTAAAAGATGACAACTTAAAGTAAAACCTTATTGTATATCAGCAGTCCAAGCCTTTTTAATTTGACTCCTCATTTAGGAAAATCGAACGAACGGCGCAGATCTTTTATGCGGAACAAAAAATGCCTTCGCGTATTATATATAGAGATTTAGATGAATAGCAACTTTTGCAAGAGTAGTTAACATTCGATGCAATTTTTTCAGAATATGGAAAGATTTTGCACTGAGTTGTTAGTGGACATGAAATTACTTTAAATACTGGTACGTTAACCACCAAAATCTAAAAACCGAAAAAAACATAACGCACTTTGCAAGTAGACTACTCAATTTCGGCATTAATATAATTGCCGAAAACTTCCAAACATTCATTCTAATCCTGTGTGCGTCCAAAAAAATATTTTTCGCATATACGTTTACACTAATAAATTGCAAACAAATGAAGTTCAGAGTAACGTCAAGAAAACGTCGCCTGGCAAAAGTTTACTTGCTGCTTTGAGGCAAACGATTTTTTCTCCAGATAATTTGTTGAATCACCACTTACACGAGCGATTTTTGCTGACCAATGTTGAATCGCCTAGAAAATCACCTCATGTAAAGGCAGTTCAAGGCCGCGCAGAGAGTTCTTTTACGATTAGCTGCGCGCTAATTGTGTGCGCATTCATATAAAACCTAGAGAAAGATTTGAAATCTTCTCTCGCAACACATATTTTAGTTGTAGCTGAGTTTAGAATCACTTATGATTGAAAATGCTAACTGGGACTGCGATGGTAAAATTTTTTCGGTAACAAAAACGAGTTCTTATAATACTAGTTCAAAGAAGGTGAAGGGGCTTTAGTTGCAGGCGGTGTTGCCAGTTTGGGATATTTCTCCCTAGATTTAGGGCTATTTTGTCCCATAAGGGAGAAAATTAGGGATACAATTTCTTTAGCGATTTTCTTAGGTATTTTCTTTAACATATCAAAATGTTATTTTATTTTTGTTTTAAGGCGAATCAATAAAAAATGGAAAATTTCGTAACTTTGGAACAGTATTTGTTATAATATTACATGTATTTATGCAATAAATATATTTATTCTAAATTTAATAAGTCTGTTACCTAGAACTTCGGACTAAAACCTGTGGAATTGTCAAACTACAATTTTACTCTCTCAAGTGAGAGTAAAAGGAGAACAGATGCAGAAGTGCACGGGAACGCAAAAAACACTATTTCCTGTAAAAACGTCAGTCGGTTTGTTTACATGTCATTTGTACTATGCTGATTTGGCTGAAATATCACTAACTAATTATTAAAATCTATACATATTCAAATATTTCGTTGTTTACTTCCATTTTTATTACAAATGTAAGGTTCTTTGCTTACACCGCTTTCTGTTTTTGTTCGCACATGCAAATCAGCTGATCGTTTGACACTTTTCATGAACTTACTGGAAAAAACTCGGGACTAAATTCTATAACTTCTGACTGGGAACAGTTGCTCAGTTACTCTCTCAAAAGTGTTCTCACTTACAGGTTTTTAGTCTGCAGGTTTTTAGTCTGTTCCTTTGAACTTCGGACTAAAACCTGTGGAACTGTCAAACTACAATTTTACTCTCTCAAATGAGAGTAAAAGGAGAACAGCTGCAGAAGTCAGTCGGTTTGTTTACATGTCATTTGTACAACACTGATTTAGCTAAAATATCACTAAGTAGTTATTTAAATCTATACATATTCAAACATTTCGTTGTTTACTTCCATTTTCTTACAAATATAAGGTACTTTGCTTTCACCGCTATTTGTTTTTGCTTGCACATGCAAATCAGCTGATCGTTTGACACTGTTCATGAACTTACAGGAAAAGAAACTCCGGACTAAATCCTGTAACTTCTGACTAGGAACAGTTGCTCAGTTACTCTCTCAAATCAGTTCCCACTTACAGGTTTTATGTCAATAGGAACGACTTCCTGTAAGTTCTGACTAAATCCTGTAAACCGGACTGCTATTGGAACAGACTATTTATGTCAATAGGAATGACTTCCTGTAAGTTTTGGCCAAATCCTGTAAACCGGACTGCTATTGGAACAGACTAAATGTGGTAAGGGAAAAATACACAAAAACAGTATATTTGGTTCATGGTAAAAGACTGTATAGAAATCGAAAGTGTTTTCGTTCTCTCGTGTTACTAGTATCTGGCAACCTTGAACACCTGCAAACTATATCGCATGTTTATTAATATAGAGAAGTAATTCAAAATTTACGTTTTTGGAGATTTCATCATACAATTAACAAGTTTTGTAAGAAGAATATGTTCAGAGAACATGAGAACACTCTCTAAAGATGGCGAAGATATGTGTCTTTCCATTTGCCTTTTTAACCGACTTCATGAAAAGGAGAACATAACTTTTGGACTACGTTAAGCGATTTCTATAATTATTTTTTTAAAGGAAAGGTGTTACCTCACAGGTGGTCCCATATTAGTTTGGTTTTAATCCGATTATCGGATCATGAAGAAATTAACGATAATCTTAACTTTTTATATGAGAATTGAAGTCGGTTTTGGTTTTTGCTTAAAAATTACTTGTTCCATACCAAGTGTATGAATTGATCAAACTTTGATCGCGTTCTCCCATAAAATAGAAATTTTTTGTAATTTTGAAATAGTTCTGCATGTTATGTATTAAACGTGCAATATATATTTAGGATTTTTTAAGGATAAATTAAATGACTCTGGGGTGAAGTTGTATGGATCCTCTGGCAACACTGATTGCAGGTCACATTTGGCAAGCAGCAATTGTTGGTTGTACATTTGGAATTTCAGTTCGGAATTACACATTTGAAACAGCTGCAGCTACACACATAGGTATGATTTAAGGACAGTTTAAACTGAAAGTATTATTCAATTAAAAGTTAGTAAAAAATGAAAACGAGTTGAAATTATAATTTTGTTAAGTAGAATAACAGTATGGGTACAAAATGAAAGCGAACATTCTGTTGAATTTGAAAAACTTAAATTTTTTGGTTTACCAGCACGAATATGTATCGAAAATGCCGTTTTATTTAATTTTATTTTTAAAATGTTAGAAGGACGAAATTCGACGACGTGGTCGAGTGCATATTAGTTCTTAATATATAATTTTTTCAAAAATAAGCATAGCAAAATTTCAACGATAAAATTTTAAAAAGAAATGTTCAATTTCTACTCGTCCCTGTGCACCAATAAATTCAATCTATATTTTAATTCTACAGAATTTTTTTTTTCTCTAAAATTTATCTGCCCTTTAAGACAAATTTTGTACTTAAAAACATGATAAAAATATAGCAAGGTAGAACCGTTCTCTCAATTTGTCGGCCATGATTTTTTTTTTAAGTTTGCCAACATTTTAAAATCATATAAAAGTGAAAATAAAAAATTGAAATTGTTCGAAATTGTTGTTGCTTGAGATTGAAAATGAAAATCTGTGTGTGAGTTTGTGAGTAAATTTAAAAATTAAATTGTTTGGAAACGTCAAGAATTTCAAAAGTGACTCTCAGCGGTTCTACCTTACTATATTTTTATCATGCTTAAAAATATCAATTGAAAAAAAATTTGTACTTAACATTTGTTTTTAAACGGCAGAAAATATTTAAACCTACATGAGCAAACGGCGCTCAGAAATCACCAATCTAAACAGTTAAAAGTACGTTTCCACGAGCCTCGAATTGGGCAATTTCGATTGACAATTTCAATTTGCAATTGTAAATATTCACACGTCAAATTACAATTTCAAACCAATTTCGATCACAGTTGTTTACCAAATAAATAATTTTTTAGCCGTAAAAATCATTCAAAGTTATAAAACTTCCAAGTTGCTATGAAAAAGTTTATTTTTTTTCAATTGATATTTTTTTCTATGGTCAAATTGAGAAACATATCACAACTTCAAGCTGGAATTGAGAATGGTGCCCAAATTGCATCAGCAGCATTGTTTTTAACATTTACGAGGAAACTACTCCTATAGATGCATTCAACATACCTGCACATTAGCGTTACCGGACTTAAAAATTGTGCGGCTATTATCAATTATCAAAAAAAGTATTACGTTTACCTGCAGTGGCTCTACCTTTTACCCTAATTTTACAAGCTTTTATTTATTTTTCTCATCTCGCAGAACAACGAAAACGGCTATCATTTTTGTATATAGATAATTAGATATCAGTCGGTCAGAGTTACCCACATGAATTCCAAAATATCAACTAAGAATTAGAAAATATCAACTAAGAATTAGAAGTGTTCTCTATCACATTTTTGCGTTGTCGTACCTTAAAAATAAGAGAAACTAAGAAAGAAAACCGGCATTTCATTTGAGGGGAAGCTGCGAATTTCTACTCAAAATATTTTATTTGCGAAAACTTGTATATGTATTGAATATTATGAATGTTCATCTATAAACAAAAGAAAATATAGGCTATGTAAAATATTTATTGAATATTTTATTATGATAAGTATATGATGGAAAAAAATGGTCAAGCACGAGATATGTTGAGCTGTTACACTGGAGCGCACTTGTGGGCAAGGGTATATTAGGGAATCCATATTTCCAGATCTGACTATATGTACGTTTTATCAATGTACTTGCACAACATTCGTATTCGAAAAAGCTCCGCATTACTTATTGCGAATGCGAATGTTAAGATTAATGTGAAAGCTCCGCGGTTGCGAGTGCGAGTGTTCGCAACAACACCGATGTAATGTATATCTATGTACGTGCACATATCTCTACATGGTAGGAATATATAACTTATATATACTTACATGGGCGTAGCCAGAACGAAATTTAGGGGGGGCCCATACAAAATAAAAAATTAAAAACCATTAACTTACTTATGTACTAAAATTTTTTTTATTATAGCTTAACATTATTGTAACCAATAAAGGTAAATATGTTGTACAAAAAACAAATAAACAGAAGTTCACAAAAGTTGATATAAAACTATTCGTCGATTTAAATTGTTAACTTTTTACTGAGCATGTTTATTTTACGAGGAGGAAGCATCGAAAGCCTAACCCCTTCCGTGTGAGACTTTAACCCAAACTAAAATTCCTACCGTCATGTACCGTTCCCCTCCCGGTACCACCGTCAAGGATTTCGTCGGGATTATAACACTGTGTGACTGATAAGGTTATAGATCTATTCTCTTCCTCTTCTTTCTTTTTGGCGCTGTAACCGCCAAAGCGATTTTGACCAACTGACGCCTATTAGAAATGCCAAGTGAAGCCAGAATACTTTCAGAGCTGGGGCGTCGCTGTCCGCCGCTGTATTTTAATACGCCACATACCAGCACGGGCATGATGAGTGATTTAAGCTGATGCCACATAAAACTTTTGCTTCGCTTTACGTGACAGATTCTCTTTGACAGATAAGATGAATTGTATGCAAATGCACAAAGCATGCCACATAAATCGTTGAAGCTGCAGCGCGAAGCGAAAAGATGGCCAACTCCCATCTTTTTGCGCGCTTTGACAATCAGCCGGTTTAATATTTATTTTGTTTCGTCCAAATTCGGGTTTTCATGCAGAAACATAAAACTTAATTACATTGCTGATAATTTTAAAGCAAAATATATAAAATCCACAGCAACTTTTACGAGTAAAACAGCGGTACAAAATTGCTTTCTTGGCGTTCATTGTGGCATACCTTTTGCGTCTGGCGCTTTGCTGGCAAAGTTATAAATGTCACGCAAAGCTACAAAGTTTTATCTGGCATCAGCTTTATAGTGTGGTTTTCGTACGTCGAGAGAGGACTTTACTCCTGAATTGCCTACTCAGTCCAAAGCAGCACTTGTTGGCAAGAGCGTTCCCAAGTAAACGAAATTCTCTACTTCCTCGAAATTATAACTGTCAAAAGTGACGTGGGTGCCAGGCGCGAATGTGCTGATTGTTTGTTTGATGACAGGAGATACTTCGTCTTGTCCTCGTTTACCACCAGACCCATTCGCTTTGCTTCCTTGTCCAACTTGGAAAAGTCAGGACAGACTTCGCGGTTTTTCTTACCGATGATGTCAGTGTCATCGGCATAAGCCAGCAATTGTACGCTCTTGTAGTAAATTGTTCCTAAGCGGTTCAGTTCTGAAGATCTTATTATCTTCTCCAACATCAGATTAAAGAAGCCACATGAAAGAGAGCCGCCCTGTCTGAAACCCCGTCTGGTGGCGAAAGGCAACAGAGCAGAGCTGGTGGTATTACTCAACGTCATTTTTCACAGGCGTATGACAGACATAGCGGCATATACCTTTAAGTACTGTCGAAAGCGGCTTTAAAGTCGACAAATAGGTGGTGAGTGCAGATCATTTTCCCGCGGGTCTTTTCCAAGATTCGGCGTACTGTGAATACCTGGTTTATGGTAGACAATACATTCGATAAGACCTTGCAACCTGTGCTTAGAAGGCTGATCCCGCGGTAGTTGGTACGCATGGCGGGGTCGCCTTTCTTGTGGATTGGGCAGAGCGCACTTCCAGTCGTCGGGCATGCACCTTATTACCTCCTTGCCATCGTAATTAAATAGCTCAGCTGACAGGCCGTCAGCTCAAACAGCTTTGGCTCTTTTCTTCATAGTCAGGCGCTGGGATATCGACTCCATCGTCATCGACTGGGACCTCGAAGTGCTTCCGCTATTCAAAAGGGTCGAAAAGTGTTCCCTCCATAATCTGAGTACGTTCTGGACATCGGTCACTAGGTCGCCATGGTTGTTCATACAAGAGTCTTGAAACCTTCCGTAAGTCGCTCAACTCTCTGCTAAAAATTTCGGGTGTTTTTTCTGTCGGACAGCATTTCAAGCATTTTCTCACACTCGTGATCGTACCAGTAATTAGCGGGAAATGTGGTTCCACTGCTCGCGCAAGTCGGTTTGTTGAAGAGTGCTCTCTCACAGCAGGTGTGAGGGTCGAGCGCCGAATCCATTGGCCGTCTGTTTTGATTGCAGCTTTTCGACGTTGAACTTTCCCTGCATTGTTGGGGGCCCTTTTTTTGCTTCTCCGAGGTTAGGTCGTATATTGGATGCATCAATATAGTAGTGCGAGTCGATGTTTGGCCCTCGGAGTGTACGTATGTACACCTAAAACATGGAAGCATGTCTTCCGTCTATCACAACTTGCTCGATTTGGTTTCCCGTTTTTCGATGTGGAGACATCCATGTAGCTTGAGAGAACGAAAAATGACACTGAAGATGGAACAACACCGAAACCGGTTTGTCTCCAAACCAAATTTGACAAGGGACGACGGAAAATCGTTCCACAATACATCAAACTCCTACCCCTGTCGGAAACACCAACAACGAAAATGAGAATAGCTTGAGGGATGTTTTTATGCTAGAACCCAGTAATACATACTGCCAAGCTTAGGGCCCCGGCGAAGTGGATCATCCTCAGCCCGCCGTTTCTATGTGGAGGCTGATTTTTTCGACACTGGCACCAAAGATCCCTTCGTTGCCCACCTTGGCATTTAAATGGCCAAGCACGATTTTTATACGTGTCGGGGGCAGCGCTAATATGTACGCTCTAAGCTAAGAGAGCCTTGGATGCCTCGTCCTTCTCTTCCATCGGGGCATTGGCACATGTGAATGAGATGTTGAAGAATCTCGCTTTGATGCGGATTGTGGCTAGACTTTCGTCCACTAGAGTGAACGCCGGTCTCTCTCCCACCACAAATCCAACACCGAATTGCACTCCTTTACGTGGCAACTGTAGTAGACGTCGCAAGGCTCACGCTTTCCTTCCTCGCCCCGTCCATCGCATTTCGTGGATGGAGCTGATGTCAGCCTTTATTTTCCCTAGGACTTCAACCAGCCGGGCAGAGGCACCATCCCGATTAATCCCCAGCGTTCGGTCGCTACCCAGAGTATTCATGGATATAAATATCCGGACGTAGTTAGCTGCGATTTGAACCGTAAGCACACGAATCACTTCTGGCCACTCCCAGGTGAATGGCCGTCAAAAACTTTGCAGTACTGGGAAATGTACAAAACATAGTTGCCAAAAACGAATATCTCAACTAAACCCTGATGAATTTTTTTAAATTCGCTCTACATACCTGTATAATAAACCAAATAGCCGGACAAAACGTTAAATGATATACATACATATGTATGTATGTATAAGTATGAGGGCGTATTGAACATTTTGAGTACGCAGATTTTTTAGGCTGGTATATTTATTTATGCTAAATATATTACTTGATTTTGTTTTGTCACACTTTAGAAGTAAACGTCTTGGCTGTTCACCCAACCGCTTAGTAAAGACACAAACCTAAAGACAAAGTAATAAACAATTGAACTATAAATTTATTTATAGTTTCCGTTCAATCAATTTTTGCTCATTGTCGACTGCAGCCAGGTTTTTACCCTTTTAAAATGGAAGTGCTTTGAAGTTAGAGATAATAACTTGATACAGAACCGGATGATCCACATATCTACTTTTCAAATCAATTTACTAATTATTTAGTTAGCGTTGGGAGTATAATTTGTTATACAGTATATATATAGGAAAAACCTTGAAATTTAGGGGGGGCCGAAATTATCAAGCAAGCATTTCGTGGTAGTATTTTTGAATATCTAGGCAAAAATTTGAAGTTAGGGGGGGGGGGGGCCGGGCCTCCCCCCCTGCCCCTACCTGGCTACGCCCATGTATACTTACTAGGACGGTTTTTATTATTGTTTACTATTGTTTTTTCATTCCTACCTCGAAATTTTGTAGAAACCCCCTAAAAAAATTCCCTGAAATTTTGAACCCTTTATACTAACATTAAGTACTCGCCCAAGGCGTGCAAAGATTCCCCATATAAAATACACGTAAACTTGTATGGTATAATCTTGGCAATGATGGGTTTTCTTCAGAATTGAATGCTCTACAAAAGTGTCCATTGCAGTGTAATCCTAACTCTCATCAGCGAGGTAGTACGGGCCACTAAACCCAATTTTTTCCATGA
Organism: Rhagoletis pomonella; assembly: GCF_013731165.1. NCBI lineage: Eukaryota > Metazoa > Arthropoda > Insecta > Diptera > Tephritidae > Rhagoletis > Rhagoletis pomonella. Next base: position 38,072 of record NW_023458989.1, read on the forward strand.
AATTCTAGTTTTTTTGCCCCTATCTCGAAAATAACAAGAGCTACAGATGCACAGAGGCACGCCTTGGGCGAGTACTTAATGTTTATATAAAGGGTTCAAATTTTCAGGGAGTCTTTTAGGTGTTTTCTACAAAATTTCGAGGTAGGAGTGAAAAATACAATAGTCGCAGAAAAAATCGTCCAAATACTTACACATATGAATGTACAACTACATATTTATGTATGTACATGTATACATATGTATATACTTTTTTTACATACTGTATATACTTTTCTAAAAGCGTTCACAACAGTTGCGCACAAATAACAAAAAGCACGTAAATTCAAATTTTTAACAGACAGTTATAACAAGATTTTTCACAGGAGATGAGCATACCAACTGACACAAAAACGGAAATAAAGTTCCAAACGTAGTATAAGAGCGAAACTGGAGATGAGGAAAGGCAGATGGATTGCTCAAGTGGCAGCCTGGCAAAAGGAAATGGTGTGTGTCGCAACGCCTGCTTGAAGGTGTCGGGAGGTGAATCACACCAATACTCAGAAACATATTTATGCTGTCGTATTTATATTCATATGAACATGCTTACATAATACATTCATACTTGTACTTTTGTACAGCGAAGTTACCTCCCGTTTGAATAGTTTTAAAGATGGAATGGGGAAGGTACTATGTGTGCGAATTTGTGAAGGGTGAGGCACTACACAGAAGGCGGATACATATGTACGTATCAGGTCACTTTTTCAAACATTTGGTTTTATTTGTGTACATATGTATGTGCGCTTTTTGCCAAGTCTAGTGGAGTTCAATAAACTTTTACTCATTGAGCTTGAGTGCACTCGCATCGAATATTGCCCTTTGTGTGGCAACAGTGAAAAAGGAAGCGCACTCATGCCGCCACTTCAAAATATCTTCCTGAAGTGCCGTGTCCGTATTACAAACACTCTAATCCACCGGCGAATGTACTATATTTACATATGATATGAGATATGAGATATGTATAGTACATAAATACATATATTTGCAGTTGCGCAGATACCCGTATTCGTTGCTGTTGCGTTGCATGAATTCCCGCCAAAGGAGCAACAGACTCAATTGAAAAGCCTTTCGCACTCACTGCAAAATCATCATCGGAAAAACATCCTATGTAAATAAAAGTGACGTCCAGCAGCCAGACGCCAGCAGTCAATGACTTGGAGAATAGGTGCAAAACACAAAGAAAAGTTAAAAAAAAAATTAAAATGTGGCGGCACGCGCCAGTGCGAATTAAATTGTGTCTTTGGCGTCGTTTATTTATAAATCGACCACACACCAGAGGGCAACAGCACAACACAAACACACCGACGCGCACTGTTAGCGCCAAACACGAAACGGGAAGCCATCCGCTATCATGTCAGGCGTCGGGTCGGCATTCCCTCCACACAGCCTCAATAGCACCACCGGCAACGGCATTCATTGCCATATTGCGCATCTCTGGGAATTCACTCACCCATCGTTCGGTACTTTCGCATGGAGATGACTTTCATTTCTGCATTTCAGTTTATTATATCTAATTGCGGGCGTGTGTGTGTGCGTGTTTATACTGAAAAGCATGTGCATGCGTGCAATTCGCGTTCTTTGTGCTACGCTGTCTGCTTGGTGCGAAAAAAATTGGAGCAGTGCCCATTTCGTCGGCATGTCGTCACTTTTTAGCCACAACAAAAACTTTTTCTACAATACATAAATACATATGTACATACAGTGGTGGGTAGAAATGTACACGAGTTTTATAATGTGATTACTTGTTTTCATTATCAGATCCATGATTTTTGGAAGGAATGTGGGCGATACAACTTTCTTCCCCCCTTACAGGAAAACATGTTGGGCCGCCTATACTATGTATGTAGTAGGGTGTTCGATTACTCGTCCTTTTCCAAAACCGTTTTTCGAGTTATTTGAAAAATTGCAATTTGAAAAACACCGGTTGCCGATTTTGAAAATAAGAAAAAACTGTATAATCCAGTTTTATTATACTTAGTTTTTATGCAGTAAAACTACTTATCTAGGTATGAAGTCGTGACTAAATATTACAATGAAACTATTAACAATAAATATAGATTTTATTTCGAAAGGAGCAAAGAAATATAGCACACATTTTTTTTTTTAGATCAAACTTAAAACAAATAAAAATCAGTGAAAAAGTCAAGTTTCGTATTTTTTAACACTTTATTGCATTTCTGCTGACTTTTTTTCGGTTGTGAGTAGTTCAATTTCTTCTCCCAGTAACATCAACAAGAGTTGTTTCGAATACCTTTCGCGCCTCTGCACACAATGACAAACCTCAGAAGCTCGGCCAAACACGTAGAAAGCCTTTAAGGGCCAAGCATTCATTTATTGGAATCAAACATGATATACTGTTCATCCTCAAATAACATCGAATATAATATTGAAACTATTTAGGGGTTTCTCTTAAATTGGAAAACTTCGAAACACTTAAAACTTTTATTGAGAGGTAAAGATCTGGATGAAATGAAAAAACCGCTTTGTTCGATCAAAAATCTGGTTTATTCGATATTCGAAAAATCAAGATTAAAAAAAAAAACACATCTATAAGTTTAGAAAAACCGAGTCAATCACCCTAATAGGTATGTATGTAGATACCTACACACTATTTATTGTAGGTTAAGTTAGGAAGGCGTATATGAAGACTTTATACTTCCACTCGAAATGCAAGTTTGCCTGCAGTGTCTGGAGCAGGCACATTCCTCTATGCTATTTTATATCAAGTGATATTATATGTAGTGCCCGGTAAACCATTTTTTTGGCAAATTAAATTGAGAGGGTCATAGTTTCATTTTTATTTTCTCTGCCAACCTGGTGCAAAAGCGATATCCCAAGTGCGCTAGCCGCTATGTCTAGATGGCTGAAAATTAATGTAAAAACTACTGAATCGATTCCTACTCTTCTTTATGCCAAAAACTTCTGTATACGGCATCTTTGGAGCATCGGTGAAATAATATACTGTTCTGTGATGTCGTCGACAATAATACCTAGAGATGCAGCACACTGCAGACTTTATCGGCCGACGATTTAAACGCGCTGTCTTGAAATACATGAGGATGAACAACAACAACATACTCGTGGCTGACTAAATAGTTTGAAGTGCAGCCCAATTGCGTTCAGAAAGCCTGCCAACTATCGACCGAATGCTTGATCAGCAAAGCGCACCAACTCATCGAGAGGGGCTGCCATCTTAGCACAACATTTTAAAGAATGTGCTATAAGAGGATTAAAAGTTGATCAGCCTTAAGCTGATGCCTTATAAACTTTTGCTTCGCTTTACGTGACAGATTCGGTTTGACAGATAAGATGAATTGTATGCAAATGCACAAAGCATGCCACATAGATCGTTGAACCTGCAGCGCGAAGCGAAAAGATGGCCAATTCCCATATTTTTGCGCGCTTTGACAATCAGCCGGTTTAATATTTATTTTGTTTCGTCCAAATTCGTGTTTTCACGTAAACACATAAAACTTAATTACATTGCTCATATTTTTAAAGCACAATATACGTATAAAATCCACAGCAATTTCGAAGAGTAAGCAAGCAGTACAAAATTTTTTTCTTGGCGATCATTGTGGCATACCTTTTGTGCCTGGGGCTTTGCTGGCAAAGCTATAAATGTCACGCAAAGCTACAAAGTTTTATCTGGTATCAGCTTTAGTCCGTCATCAAACGTTTCGTCGTCGAGGCTGAATTTTCCGACGGTGGGGCTAAATATCCCATACTTGCCCACCCTGGCATTGAAATCTCCAAATACGATTTTGATATCGTGACGTGAGCAGTGCTCAGAGATACTTGCTTGCCTCCTTGAGATTTGAAGAACCTCGCTTTGACTCTGGTCCACCGGGGTGAAAGACAGGCGTCGGAGTCTCTGTCCCACCACGAATCCTGCACCGAATTTACGCTCCTTTGCAAGGCAGCTGTAGTAGACGTCGCAAGGCCCCATGCATTTTGATTCAGCTTGATATCAGCTTTTGTCCTCCCTAGAGCACAAACCTGCCGGGCAGAGGTACCTTCGTGCCAGATGTTTCAGATGCATGCCCTCCAATTGTAGTCCTTTAAACGTTTGTCATGATCGTATTTATTTTTCACTGGCAGAAGCTTTTACGTGACGGATCCTAAATACAGCGCACAGCCCATTGCTGGGAGAACATTTGTTTCGCACTTAGTAAACTTGTAATAGCAATACCGCCCATCGAATAATTGAAAAACCGTGTATCTTACGGCACTCAAATTTTATAGGAGAGTGAAAACACTATTTTTCTTAGAAGACATTGCCTTGATGGGAAGTATTTTCCCAAGCTATTATTTTACACATTTGTTGTTTTATGCATAAATCTCGATGTTTGGAGTTCAGGGCTACCAAATTTCATTTTCGCCACAACGGTGATTTAGGCAGTTTTGCAACTGGTCAATGGGCGGTTTTGCAAAATTCGACGATATGCCCTTGTATACAAGTATGTATTAGAAAATCCATTGGCATTTATGCGACACAAAACATTTCAGGCATATTAAACTGGTACTCTTACTTTCCATTAGCTAGTGTCCACATACATTACATCTAAGTTCTAAACAAAAAAAGTTTTAAACAAAACTAGCCATAATATTTCCTTATCTCCCAGCACATAGCACGCACTTTGTAATTAAGTAAATACACACACATGTATATATATATAAGTACATTAGACATAAGACTTTTTTAAGTAATACATTCATATGTACATATATATGTATCAACCTATTAGGAAAATATAAGAACTTGCGAAAAACCGGCGGGAATAATGTGGGCTATTACACCTGCCTAGTTATACTTTTAATTCAGTTGCCAACAATAAACTACATACTATAGCACAATGCCTTTGTTTGTGCGATCATCTGAGCTACGCCTACGATAAGGCTGCAATAGCAAAATCATCCTTGGCCAGATTGATGGCAGTCCATACTAGTACTGGAAGAGGTTAGTAATAAGAGAGAGTAATACTTCTGACAGAGCGACAGTCTGCATTTAAATGATCTCTATACATACGTTAACGGTATGAATTCCACATATCCTCTCTTTATCACAAGGGTATACTCTGCATGGAGAATCTGTCGTATAAGGAAATGGTCAAAAAATAGAAATGCATATCGCAATGGCAATTTAGATGGGATAATACAACGAGAAGAATATGGATACATCACCTTATCCCCAATATTCACGCATGGGTAAGCACGGTAAGCTAAATTTCAACTTAGCGGGTATGGTTAATATAAAACCTACATATCAACCCATTTTGCAAAATCTGTGGCCCGGTGGAAATCGAAGACGCAGGGTGCGTACTCCCTACATGTCCTTCGTACAACTCTGAAAGGAAAACTCAACACGCTATGACAGTCTGAAAAACTGCTTAGGATGCTGGATTAAAATGAAATACGCATTTGACCTCATGTTGTAAAAACTCTGCAACAGAGAGCAAATAAGGCGCAAATATCAGCGGCAGGCTACAATGGCAACAACCGAATAACTTTGGCTGCGTGCATAAAATATGATAAATCAACAAATGTGAGAGCGGGAGGCAAGATTTAAATCCCGTATTTTTGATAATTTACGACAATCGAGGATACGAGGATCAGCCTAACAAATGGATTAAACGTCACTTAAATACGGACAGTATTCGATCAAGAAAGGAGATTTTTAACGGTACATAAAAATGAAGTGGGAAAGTTTATTAACCAAATCAAGATGGAACATTTACGGTGGTACCAAGAGGATCGGTACATAGACGGTAGGTGACTTAGTGGGTAAAATTCTCATAATGGTGGATTTCACGTCAGGCTTTCGATGCTTCCCTCTCAGAAAAAAAAATCAGGATTGCAAGTTTAAAGTGGTACCCTGGCGGGAGGTCAACCTACTTTCCCCATCAGCAACCATGGATAGAAAACAAAAACAGCTTTCCAAAAAATTTACTACAAAAGCAATATACTCCGCATGAACTAGGGCTACCGTACCTCCGAGCTCTGAAACGGCAGATAAAGCCCTTACGAAAGCACATAACAGGTGTAAGTAAGCTGGTATCTCCTGGTATGGGAAGTACAACGGTTACTTTCTTCCCAAAAAAATGGAACGAACCGGGAAGCCTACGGATAGAACACGAAGTGATCTGCTATATGGCAAAGGACTTAAAGAGAAGGTCTTCGTGAAGACGTAAGAGAGCATTATATAGGCGGGCCCAATAATTCTGGATTTTGACACACAGTCGTATGGAAAGGCGGTGGTAACTTGGCGCCAACGAGAGGCGGATCCAACCCTGAAGGAATGGGGTCAAGGGGTCTTCGGACACATGACCAAACTGTATGTTCATATAGGGAATATTTCAAGTGGAAGTTATCGCCATCAATTTGTGCACGGAGCTAGAAGGACTTAACGGAGTGGGAGGATTCTAAGTGATAGCCCATCGTTGCTTTCGGTTCTCTTATCATATGAAGTGCAATCGTATTTAGCCTTTAAGTGCATTGAAAAACTTAGCTGCTTTGGCAGATACAACGGCATACAAGCCAGGCCACAAGGAAATAAAGGGAAAAAGATGGCGCACTTTCTAGCAAGAGAGACAGCTGCGAACACTACAATTAGTACCGAACTCTTCATCGGTGTAGGTACCGATACTAAAAACGTACCCTTATAAAGCACTGCAGAGTAGAGTGGTCCCGGTTTAAACACATTCTCTTTCTACCTCTCGAAGCTTTTATGAGCTTCCTGAGGGACTTAGGCTTAGAAAAAACTGATGTAAACAGAGAAGGACTCAATATAACTATAAGTTGGAGAGCATACCTTATGTTCGTATCTATATATCTATCTAACTATATGTTTTTAGACACAAAGTAAAGAAAGTATCAAATTTTTTTCTGGAACACCTCAATGTTATATGCAAATCTCGTAGCGCTTTGAATATATTTTAACTGACTGCACCTACTCTTAACTTAATACCATATTATAATAATATATTCAAACGTACGTATGTTAACATGCACGAACGTTGCAAAAATGCATTGCTTGAATTGAAAAAGTACATTCCATAATTTCGAGAGACAAAACATTCTTTATCCCATCGGAAACCAGACAACAAGAAAAATAAACAAGTTTTAACAACTTCCCTCAACCTACAAGGAAAGCGGGGGGGCATGTAACCGAATTGGGCATAAATGTTGAAAGTGCGCCCGCCACTAAGGAAAATGTGCTTTCCAATTGGCAAACCTACAGACACACACTCATACTTGCCTTGTGCGTGTATGTGAATGTCCTTTTGCGCTTGCTTAAGCAAAAAAAAACACATTTCATTACACAAATGGGCCACAAACCTGGATATGTATTAAGTATGTATGTATGTACATTCGTTAATACGAAATACATTGTGTAGGAGACAATTAAACATGGCCAGACTGATAATATCCATTATTTATTGTTACTACTGCTCTGTTGGTATTGTAAATGTTGTCGACACTGTTGTCAGTACAATGCAGACCAGTCAGCGTTGCACCAGTTAACCACGACCAACCACAATACGTTCCACAAACAATTGCGAAAATGGTACCAATGCACCAACTCATTTGTGCAAATGGATGTAGGCGCGAATGTTGTATTTGTGAATTGTATTTACTCCTACAAGCATTTAGAACTAATGGCCTTTTGCAACGGCATTTCAATTTAAAATGTGATACTTGCACATATCACATTGCGCATCTGGAAATAATTTATGTATACAAATACCTAAGCCTAATATACATATGTATATGTACATACATATGCACATTTCACATTACGATGACTCACGTATAAGTGATTTTAAAATTTCGGCAATTTCATCATTACTATGTACTAGTGCTTGGAATTCTTATGGATTTTTTGAATATCCGGATATTAGAAAATCTGATAAAATAATCCGAATATCTGGACAACAGAATGAATGGATGTAACCAGATATACTTATATGAGCAAATCTCACGAGTTGGTACACCAACATATTTTAAGAATTGCATTATCTTCAATTTTATATAAAGAACAAGATTCCATCGCGAAATTGTATTTCAATGAAAACTTAAAAGAAATATACTAGCAAGTAATATCCAGGCAAAAAACAAAACTGACTTCAATTCTCATATAAAAATTTAAGATTATCGTTTACCTGTGAGATAAAACCTTTCCTTTAGAAAGAAAATTATAGAAATCGGTTAAACGTGGTCCAAAGTTATGTGGTAACATACAAACATACAAAAAAAATATATTCCAAAGAATTGATAGCGTTCTCCTTTTTGTGAAGTCGATTAAAAAAGTAAAAATAACAACTCATGTTCATATCGTCACTAGACACGAATAAAGGCGCGAGCTCTAAAGTTGACCGCGAAAAAATACGCGTAAAAACTTCAGCGAAGATAGACTCTTAACATAGTTGAGGGCGAAGAAAGACCCGAAAACTTATTTTCGCGATCGACTATGTTTGCGGGAGTAACTGTATGTTAATTCCCTCAAGAGTTTTTGTGAAATTATCCTGAAGTGACATTCCTTGGCCAGTAATAAATTTGTATTTACGCGTCTTTCTTCGCCGTCAAAACACTAGAGCGCCTTTATTCGTGTGTAGTGAAGATATGTAGTTTTATATGTAACGTATACGCCCCGTAGCGCCATACGCTGTCCTCTAATACGTTTACTCGCACGCCTTAACTTAAAAGTCATATTATTTAAAAGTAATTAAATACTGGCGTGGGAGATTTTAACACAGTATTCCTTATGCACATATGTATATCTATATTACTTTCTTCCTCTATATAACAATTTTAAATTGAATTTCAAGTGTGTCAATAATAATTGTAAAAATGGAGTTTTAGTTCCTCAAATAATAGTCATGTTTTACTCAATGTATTTTTTTGTTTTCGTTTGGTGACACAATAGTTTTAGTACACTAGATTCGTTCGTTTTGGCAAGAGAAACATTTCGCTGTTTAATTTTAACATTTTTAAGTATCTTAAATCGTTACAATTAAAAAAATCTTAAAATTTCAAAAATTACAAAATAGCTGCGTCATTTTTTTT
>NW_023458989.1:50173-57905 GCF_013731165.1 Rhagoletis pomonella
CTGTAAAATTAGTCCCATCGAATGGGCATAAAAAAATGTTGTTTCGATATTACCTAACGTATCCAAAATTAAGATATGAAACATTTAAATAATGGCAATACCATTGAAACAAACTTGGGGAAGAACGAATGCTTAATCGTAGCCCCCCTTATCGGTTGTTGCCATTGTCCATGCTTCTGTGCGATATAAAAACTACGAATAAATGATGAGTACGGTGGCCATATTTATGAGAGCCGAATACGGGACAAAAAATAATTTTGCAAATTTTTTCCATACTGTTTTCATTGAAACAGTATCCTTATATTAACATCACAAATTTGTAGGGTAATTTTCTTGAGATTTGTACCCCGTTAAATTGGTTAAAAATATTTGTTGAATTTTAGTATAATAAAGTGCAATTTTGAGTCGGTAAGGCTTACCACTAATTTTTGGAATTTTTTTTTTTTGACGGTGTTACCCTTTTTTCATACAAAGTGTAAATGTTCGACCATTTTTTTTGAAAGAGAAGCAAATGAGCAGCACTTTCCACTCGCACTTTATTATATTAAATTTTAATGAGTTAGAAAACTGCAAACCAAATTGATGAGTGACTAATTATTAACATTAGGGATCATATAGATAACAACTTCTAAACCGATCTATTGTGCGTGACCCTCCGCCCCATATGGCGAGACTCTTACCCAAGCCTATCTCTTCCACGGGCTTTTTGCTCCAAATTTCAATTATACAACGTGGCGTTTCTTTATCTAGCCCAAAAAAGCGAAAGACGTTTGTGTCTGAAAGACGCTGATGTGAAAGCGAAAAGAGCCGTGTCTCGTGCATTACCCAATAAGAATTTTGAGGTCAACTCTGCCTAAATAAAGTAGTTTCTTTAAAGCCTCTTTTGAAGGACGGATAAATCGTTTGGCTTATCTCTCCGTAGGACATAATATCCTGTACATGCTGAACATTTTGTCTCCGCAGTTATTTATGATTGAGTATTTCCGAGTGCTCAAAAACGGATTCCAGACGATGAAATATGGCGCTTATTTCACTAGACGCAGCTGTTATAGGTAACTTCTTTTCATGAAATCGTAAACGGGTTTAAAATAAACAAAAGATGTTGAGTGTCGATCCTACTCTCACGTGTCTTTTTCAGGTCTCGTTAGTTAATTTTTTGGGTGTACCAGAACAAGAGAAACCGCGACCGAAAAGATCTTCTGTATCTTTTAAAAAGAGTCCCTAACGCAGTTTGGCCAAGATACCTTCGGCTTTCCTAATGAATCCTAAAGGGGCATTGGTAGACGAATTTAATATAGACTATTCTTTGTCTGGTCAAATCCGGGCAGTGGCAGAGAATATGCTCCGAAGTTTCATCATCCTCAAGGCAGAGCCGGCACTCCGACTCTGTGATCGCACCTATTCGGTGCAAGAGAAATCGCAATTGGTTGTGACCGGTCCGGTACCCAGAAGTAGCCAATGTCGTTTCTGTTAAAAGGGTAGCCGAAGAGCCTGGCTAGTCTAAGGCCCCCACCACTCTCCAATACTTACTGCGTTCCGGGTGTACCCACTCAGTAATTATTGCTCTCGAAGAGGACAAACTGAGACCACAGAATGGTTCAGGTCCCGAAAAGGGGGTTAGGGATCCTTCTCGTGCCAACTCGTCGGGGATCTTAATGCTTTCGATTCCACAATGGCCTGGTACCCAGCACAGTGTTACCGTGTTTTTGACAGTTTAAAATTCCAACTATTTCAGCCTGAAACACCGTGGGCCATTTGCCCATGGGAATTGCAAGTTTGGTACTATGTCCAAAGATACCTGCACCTGCTCTGTCCGCCATCCTTGAACCGTCTATGTACCAGTGTACGTATCTGAGATCAAGTGCGGGGAGCCCATTTGCCCAATCCTCGCAATCGGGGATTATCACTTGGTATTGTCTGCCAAAGCAGACCTATTTTGTCATCATTTGAATCATAGACTTCGCAAATTTCCGACCCTGATATCTTCCCAAGATTACCTGCATAAAGCTTCTTTGAGAAGAAGCCTTCGTTAGATAGTTGAAGTTCCAGCTCCTCCGTGGCTGCTGTTTCCTGGATAAAAATATGGAGAGGAGTCCATCCCAGGAGCGACTTTAGGGCCGCAGCTGAACATGTTCTTATACATAGATCCAGTGACGGATAGTCATGCCAATCTTTACAGTTTGTTAAGGCAAGTTGTGGCAGTTTTTTGCAGTGTCTTCTGCCACCATGTTATGGATGCATAAGACGCAATCCTACGGAAGATCATACGGTAGAGCCACTCTTATCAGTTTTGAGCTCAATCCCCATTTCCTACGAAAAAGTATTCTGCAGCAGGCCCACATGTCCCGTGTGGCCTTAGCAACTGCTCTCTCAAGGTGGGACTTCCAATTAAATCATCAGGCATGCGTTTATGCGACCCAATTGTACATTCCTCTCTTCCTACTGCAGCTTAAAATCAATGTTCATACGTATCTATCAAAAGCGCCTTTCATTTATTCTTTATGTCGCATTTAAGAAGATCCTTTTATTTAACTGCGCCATCGTGTACTGTCATTCGCATTCATACACACATATGTATATGGATGTAAGTGTGCAAATTTACAGCGCGATTGCGTTTCAAGTGTTTCAAATAATTCTCACTCAACAAAGCACCACGATTTCCTCATTGTATTGCATGAAAGTGAAATGCAAATGCAGCGTTGTATGTAAACAAATCGTCTGGCACTCAAACGCATTAACCCAAACACACACGCAAACAGTTGGCAATGCACACAACTGCAAACGAATATTTAAATAGCAATTCAGTGCATGCAAATGAGTGGCAAAAAGGCATTCAAGATGCAAACGGAAGTCAAAGTAAAAGGAATTGAAATGAATGCATATTTGCAGGCGCGTGAACTATGAAAGCCGCAACTGACATCATTATCAGCGGCAATATAGTGTTTGTGTGAATGTATGGCTTCAATGTTGTTCTCAGCTGTGGCAGCTTCCAAGTAACGAAAATGCTCACTGGGTGCCATCGTTGCACTTGCTATGAATCCTAAACAACATATAGCTGACGGCGACACTGGGGACAATGTCATGCAGGTGTACTCCTATCAAAGACTTATAACAGACAATGTCTTGCAGAGGTCACTTATAAAAAGTCCATTGCAGGAATTTGTAGCTTGAATGTCATCAAAGATCACATGCAACTAGCATGACAAAGACATGCAGAGGCCATCGACGACTAAATTACATTTGTATGAAAAAGTCATGAACGACTTCCATATAAACGGAGCTCAAAGTCATTGGTGACTTGAAGACATGTCCGTACAAGATAATTAAGTGACTAATGCATGACATTCGCTACGGGGTTGTTTCCGAATACTTTGACGAACTGCATAAATGTGTAATGTGTGTGTAAAATAGCTATGTAATATTTTCCACCGACGGCAGTGTAAAGATTTAATGTCAACTTGTCTATTAGTTTTCATTTAGCAAAAGCATCTTTGCGAACTTTGCAGCTTAACTGAATGCCAATGTCTTCAAAAAATTCCAGTAGGAACTTATGTACATGCGTACATGGTACAGATTGGTGAAATTGTTTTGAAGCACACAGGTTTGATGTAAGGAGGTGGTGCCACGCACATTTTCCAAAAAATTTTATGGGAAAATAATTTTTTTGTTAAAGGGTCATTAAAAATATGACTTTTGAATAAAAATTTTAAAATTCTAAAATTTTAATATTAATGCAAATATCGTGGTTTTTGCATTTTTCGAAAATACCGTTATATAGGTGGTGGGCTGGTTTACCGCACGATTTCACCCATTTTCAATACCAACGGTAGGATGATCAAATGATCAAAATTCGTTAAAACATCTAAATTTTTGCTCGAGTTATCGTTAACACCGGCAGACGGACTGACACACAGATGTGGCTTAATCGACGTCACTATTAATTCTGGGCATTTTGGTATATACACATATCTCTATATATATCTCGATTCATTTATAATGTTACAAACAATCGTTAAGCAAGCAAAGTTATAATACCCTGCGCACAATGCACAAATGTGCTCGGGTATAAATATTGTGTTCGGAGCGGAGCGGAGCAAATGAGCAAGTAGCTAAGGAGCAAAGGATTTTAGCTGAGCAAAGAGCTAATAACATTCGTTTGCTCCTTAAGGATACATTTTCTATTAATAAATTTACTATTTTTTTTATTTTGCCACTGAAATAAATTTGCATTATATTTACTTTGTTTGACAATACTGTTCATTGCACAACAGGGATAATTGCGACGTTAGTTTGAACGACGATGAAAAAGCCATGACTTTTCCTCTGCTAGCGGGTTCCGAGTTGAATACTTCCAGAGCTGGAGCGTCGGCTTCGAACGATATGGCCAAGACTGCGGAGCCGCTGTATTTTATTTCGCTGCATTTTATCAATGTCATTGTAAAGCTCATACAGCGCGTAAAGGCCCGTAAGTCTTCCGCCAAATCTTTCTCTCGACAAATCTTTTCGAAACCAATGTTATCTTTAAACATTATAAAACATATTTTAGCAACACATATGAACTCGTTTAAATATTGGAAAAAAAAATTTCTGACTGAATTGTCAACTTTGAACTGCTGTACGCGTCAACTGGTAGCAGTTAAGACTCCAATACTTTTACACGAGGTGTGGTGCTTTTTTAGGACTCTGCTGGTATAATTTGTTTTTTTTCTGTACACCAAAGTTGAAAAACTAGTTTTGAGCATCGCCGTGTATGAAGCGGCCCAGTGTGCGTAGGGATGCAAACGATGCATCGATAATATCCGTTCAAAATTCGATGTTTGTCATCGATGTTTACAATTTCCTAAAATCGCCAAATTGAGGATACATCGTTACCAGTTTCAGCGATGTTTTAACATCGAATTATGCTCCTAAAATTTTTTGACAGCCCATGAATTTTAATATTTATTCTTTTAAAAGTAACATTCAGAAATTCTGAGTCTACTCTTACCTTTCGATATTAAAAATGCATACTTAGTCATTAAAGAAGGACCGGGATGCCGTTGAAATTTCAACGAAATTGGGCCTTGGAACTTTAGGCTCAGCGAACTTACGACGGCATGCATTTCTATTCTATTTATAGGGAAGAAATGGTAAATAAACGAAGGCAATAATTGAATTACAGAGAGTTGAAATTGAAAAGTATTAAATTTTTTCTAACAAATTTCGAATAATCGGAAACCATCGATATATCGATGTTTTTCTGGCGATGTATTTTAGCATCGATGTTCATTTTCCCGATCGATGTATCGATGTTACTCCCCAAAATTTGCATCCCTACGTGTGCGTCGCAAAAAAAAATCGTTGGGACCATTTCTTTAAGCATCACTTCTGAATTCAAAATCAGCAAACCTTTAAATCTTAGCTGCTCGCCTAGACGTTTTTTCCAAAAACAATACGATTTTTTCATTACGAAAAATTGAATTTTTTTTAGATTAATTGATTAATTAAAACAGGAAATGGTGTACAATAAATTACAATATTAATTTAATACTTTAAATATTCAACGATGAAAATTGTATAATATCAGCATCTTTTACAGTTTTTAAATAAGACGCATGTCACTGATCTTATAAGTTTCCATTACTTGCTCCAAGCAAGAATCTTTTTCAAGAAACTCCAAACCTCTTAAATGTGTCCTTTGATATCATGTATTTTCAGAGTCTCTGTTGTATTTGTGGCTAGCAAGGTGTTTGAAACTCTTTAATATATTAGCTCAAATTCTAATTCAGAAAATTTATATAAGAAAAAAAATTCAGAAAATCTATAAAATTTTATTTCGAGGTTTGTATAAAAAATTAAAGGGCTTGCCACTTCCAAACAAAGAAAAAATAAAAATATAAAAAATTAACCATTTTCTTAAGTAGGCGCAAGACCCTATGAAGTTACTGTTGAATGCTCATAATACTGAATAATAGATTGGCGCTGTTAGTGTTTGTCCGAGCTTCTCCTCCGATGTGCGGTGTGCGCCTTGATGTTGTCACACAATAGGAAGGGACCTACAGTTTTACACCGACTCCGAACGGCGATTGTATTTTTATGAGAAGCTGTTTTTCATGGCAGAAATACACTCGGAGGTTTGCCATTGCCTGCCGAGGGGCTACCGCTGTTAAGAAAAAACCTTTTTTCTATATTTTTTTTTTTTGCAATGTTGCTTTGACCGGGACTTGAACCCAGGCCCTGCGGCGTGGTAGCGCGCACTGCTAATCACTACACCACAGCGGCTCATATTTTAGATAAATCTGGATTTGAAACCATTTTAGGAATAACGTAAATTTAAAAAATTACTTCCAATAGATATTTGTAATTTCAATGGTGGAGAAAAGTAGTTGTTGTTGCAGCGGCACTACTAATCCCCGCCTGGATCGGTTTTTCGATTAATCGTAAGCCCCAGAAACGAGATGTTTCGACGGGGTCGGGCGGAAGGGGGAGGGATATTAGCTGAGCGAGACTAACCTAACCCATTTATATCAGCGTTTCCCATCAATGTTCCTTAGATCGCGGTGTTTTGTGTCTTTTTAAAAGTTAAGTAAAAGACACATTCCCTCGAGGCATAAGATGGGTTGTAGTTGAATAGTGAAATACGCGCGAGAGATATGTTCTATCAACAGCTGTTTCAAGAGGGTCGTTTTTTTTCAGATCCCTGCAAAAGTCCGCATGATAGTTGGTGGTCAAAGTGGGTTCTTGGGGTTACGAAGAGGTAACTGGCGATCCCGGTAAGTGACTCCCAAAGGTTAAGCTCAAAGCACAATATTTGCTTAATGAAAACACTGAAGACTGCATTGCAGCTAATGTTAACAACCTTCGGAACCGAACTTTGATCCATTTTGGCCTGTCAACGATTTCTTCTTTATTCTTCTAGTTCTCATTTGAATGTGGTACAAACAGTCTCCTTTATTTGACTCGGTCAAAATCACTAAGGCGGTTACAGCGCCAATCAAGAAGAAGGAAACATACCTAACCTAGCGTAACCCAATATTTTCTCACATCGCTTACGGTTTAATAATTGCGTGCACTTGAAAATTTGCATAAAAGTCATTCTGAATAAATATTAATTTACGCGCTGGCAATGCCAGTCGATCAAAGAGACAGACAAAGTTTACCATTTGCCGTTGACAATTTTTAATTACCCCTATGCAGTAACAATGGGCAAACACACACGCAAAACATCTATCGACATCTCTGGTTCAGCAACATTCTCATTCGTTCTTGGCATGGCCTTGCTTACATTGAACTTTGAGTTCTATAAAAACACTGCACTGAAAAAGAATGAATGAATGAAGATGAACAAAAAAACAAAAATGTGTATGCGCAAATGCAAATGATCTTGTGTTGGCGCAATAAAAATGCGCTAAATATGAAAATAAATACATATTTATGCTGGTATACAAGCGAAAATACTTATGGCTACCGCACGTATAAATATTTACGATATTTATAAATGTCACACGCTGCGGTTGCTTAATGATAAGTGTCAGTGTGCTCGCTTTAGTGTATTTGTTTATTTGTGTATTCCTTACGCTACTCGTTTGGCGCTTGGCACTCACCTGCTTTGCATGGGTCCATGTCGATATCATCGGAGAGTCGATGCTGTACTTTCATATTCAACAGCTCCTCAATGGTGTATTTGCTGTGGTAGTGGCGCTTGGCGCTGACGCCCCGCTGTGGTCCAGGCAACATGTTGTGACCATGGTAG
>NW_023458989.1:60905-83614 GCF_013731165.1 Rhagoletis pomonella
TCTCCCTTGAAAAACTAATTAGCAATTTGAATAGGTATTAGGTACTAAGCTAAACAAAAGAATACAAATTTAAGAAAAAAATCAGCCTCGTATTACCATACGTTTTTTTTATTTACTTAGTCTTTAGAGGTATATTTTTATAAGTAAAAATTTTATTTTTAATAATGTATTTAATTTTTGTCCTTTTTTTTATGGAAATTTAAAAATCTGAATTATGCATTTCATCACGTCTCTCATTAAACAGCTTAGTATACAGCCAAGAAAAACATGCAATTCTTCGTTTGTGTGAATAGTAGTCAGAGTAGCCACTCATTTTTGAGAATTCCCCGATTTCGACAATAAAATTCCCCGATTTCACCCGAAATTTCGTAAAATTCCCCACCCATAGATATCTCATTTATAAAAAAAAACACACACACAAAATGTTAATGTATTTTGATATATTGCTGGTCTTTCTGTTTATTTTATTTTTAAACGTAATTCATCTATGTACTCATAAACCAAATCAAACTTTTATGAAGTTAACAAATAAATAATAAAAAGATCGAAAAAAGGTCGAAGAAATTTTAGACGCACTAATTATTTTTATTTGGTTATTTAATTTGAGTTATTTAAATACCTTTTAAATCTGTGCAATATTTAAAACAATTTAACAAAATTTCGAGCTTTTTAGCTCGATTTCCTAGAAAGATTTTGACTATGCCGTTTTGTAGCCCACTCAATTCTATTATAATAAAGTGCAAGTTTCAAGAGTCTAAAAATTTTAATTTTATGGCGTTTTCGTTTCTACCGAAAAATGTTACCTTCTCATTGCCCTCCAAGCACAAACATTAATAACCGGGCAATGGCACAAAAGAAATTCCACAAAAAAGAGTTGTCGCACTCTTTCCCCACGAAATAATGGAACGGACATATATCTGTTGCAAACATGGGTTGCCTTCTGCTTTCCACAAAAAACTTCTTAGTAGAAAGCTTAGCGAATTTCTTATGAACTGCGTACTGCCTTAAGGGCTATTTGCAGTTCGCAAGAAAAATCACAAGAAATATTTTTCATTATTTCTGTTGGTTGAAAAAGTGCTTTGCTTTTACAGTAAATTTTCTGGAAGAAATAAATATTCTAGCATTTTTTTCTTGAGAGCTGCAAACTGATTTAAGAAATTGTGATATGTATGTAGATGAAAATTTCTTTTCCATTTCTTGTGCGTCATTTTATATGAATCTTTCGTTTTTTTTTTGAGAGCTGCAAACGGCCCTTTAAGGAAATTTGAAAATCTCTTCGCCATTTCTTGGGCTTTTTTTATAGGAGGCTTTTGCTTTTCTTAAGTGCTGGATATTAAACTTAGGAAAAAATAATAATAAACAATTAGGGCAGAATTAAGTACTAAGCTACGAAAAAATATATAAGAAAGTTCATCGCATAAATTTTCCTAGAAAGTAAGTAGTTTTGGTAAAATTATTTAAAACTTATTTTTTTCAGTTTTGTTAGGTATAGCGCTTTTCTACAATCATTAGCTTCGAATTTCCATAAGTCTTTCTGGCTTACTTGGTCACTTTAGTGGTTTTTTAACGTATCACTTTTGTTTTTTAAGTAAAAAATTTTATTTTGGGTTTAAAGTTGTTAAAGATTCTTTCTGTTGCAGAAATTTTCCTAAAGCATCAAGATGCATTTCTGCATCAAAAATATAATTTTTTTTTTTTGCGTTTATGCATATCGACAATAAAAATAAATTTCGATCTGCGAA
This sequence comes from Rhagoletis pomonella, assembly GCF_013731165.1. Classification (NCBI taxonomy): domain Eukaryota; kingdom Metazoa; phylum Arthropoda; class Insecta; order Diptera; family Tephritidae; genus Rhagoletis; species Rhagoletis pomonella. The sequence continues at coordinate 62,648 of NW_023458989.1, forward strand.
AAAAGAATTTATTATAATTTAATATAATTAGATATTTAAAAAAAAAAACAACAATTTATTTATTGCAAACGGGAAAATAATGTTAAATTTCGCAGACCTGTCTTATTAGCTTAAAATTCGTGGGATGTGAATATGTTATAGTTTCAGTGTTACAAAAAGTGGAAAAAATATATTTTCAATAACATCTCAACTGGAAAATCTTAGGAGTTACGGAGTTATTCTGGTTTAAGTTGACTTTCTATAATTGAGAGTAATTAGTGTTAGCGGAGCCTCAGCCATACAAAAAATATTTTATGATTAACTTTGGCAAGCAGTAAAAATAAAATTGTATTTGTATAACTGCATTTTTTACTATAAGTAAGCCATGCTTTCTGCGAACTCCATTTTGCACTCCATTTTACCGACTGGATAGAAGAGTTCTAAACTTCATACGTACTGCTAAATTTACAGCAAACAGTATGCGGTCGAATTTTTAAATTCGTTGAAGCTTTAGCCCACTCCTCACGGGTTATCACCGGATGAATCACAAGTATTTAATTTAATAAAAACTTCGCAGAAACGAATGAAAAATTGAAAACACACAAATCCAAAAATAGTCTATTAAATCCATAAAAATTTAATTGTGAAAAAAAAGTTTGAAAAGAAGGCTTGTCTCCATCCAATAAGTTAAAAATCTGCCGATTGGGCCTAAAGGGGCGGATGGCATTAAAAGCGCGGAAAATAACCCAATTCTGCGCACTTTTCCATCCCTGATACGTATGTACATATGTCTGCATATAAAGCTATGCATATATGTACATATGTACATAAATATGTATGTAAGTAAGTACAAGAGATTCGTAAACATTTAGCAAACGAAAGCTTCGTCATTATGGCAGTGCGCAGCTAATGTCGTCTATATAAAGCAAACGAAAGCAGAACGGAGAACGAAACCAAAACAAAAATTCTAAATGGAGATACAGCATACAGGACCACGCTGGTAATGTTCCCAGCTGTAGGAAAGGGGAAATATGCAGTGGCCCAATGCGGTGGCAACGTGGTCATCATCGTCATTCAGAAAAAACAATGATGCTGCTTCGTAATGAAATGTGAGCGCAGTGGTCAGCATTCGTAACTATTCTCCAGACGGACATTGTCCGTAATTACACTATCTACCGGAATCTTTATAGTACATGCATTCACTTAGCTTAACTTTTACAAGCATACATATGCATGTATGTTTGTAAGTTTTCCTGTTACACAGATATGAACATACAATAGGTGTTAACCAATTTTGCCGACTACAAAAACCAGTAATGTGGGAATAATTAAAATGGCAAAAAGCACCTGTGACTATTGTATGTACATGTGTGTATATGTACATAAGTAGGTATAGATAAAAACGTGTACAATTTTTAATAGGTTTCTTAGAAAAATTTGTAAAGACATCTATTTTAAATAATTAAACAGTAACTAGCAAAAACTTTATGAAAGATTGAAAGGACGGTAGTAGTACCAGCTGCCAGCATCTAAACACCCACAAAGCGACTTGGATGCCCCCCCGATTAAATAACGAAAAAGCCAACTGATTACCGTTTCATATACGAAAGATATGCTTCCAGTGATCTTGACGTACAACTTTCCGCAAGCACGACGAAAGATCGATGCCGAAAAGCTGAAGTCGTAACGGACATTCGAGAAATTTCGTAATCGACTATCAATCGAGCTTAATCAAGCCACTCCTCATCGCCTGAACATATGTAAATGAGCAATCTATCTGTGCCATTGCAGAAAACGTGGTTAGTTACTAACGCGAAAAAGCTGGCGTTCTTCGTCATTCCTAGTTCCGAGTAGCCTGAATGTATCGAAGTCCCGAAAATCCCAAAAAATTTCCTTAAAAACTCATAGTGAAAAACGTGAAAATTCCTAAAAAAAACTAACAAAAAACCCAAAAGATCCTTAAAAAATCGCAAACATTAATCGCTAAAGGACCGGAAAAAATCAAAAAATTAATCCGAAAATGGTGTTGAACGAAGGATTTCTTGTTTGGTGCTGAAACCAGATAGAGATCCACTTGAAATTGAATAAGAACTTATTTGACTTAATATGGTGAATGCACAACTAACGACACGATAGATGTCCAGACTAGTTTTGTACGTTCTCCGTATTCTATATACTCTGAGAAATCAAATGATCAAACCAAGTTAGCGAGTTTAGCGACCGCGCCAGCCGAGTGCTCAGAACTGTGTACTACAAATCAGTACCACCCAGGTTCCCTGCCCGCTCAATACCATTTTTAATTTTTCTAGTTATATATTTTCTTATACTTTTTATTTTATTTTTAACCGATTTCAAAAAAGGAGAAGTTTATCAATTTGTCGGAATATGTATTTTTTATGTATGTTACCTTTCGGCTTTTTCTGATCACGGGATTTTCGGGATGACGTTGTCACAACCCCGGGATTAGTCCCGGGATTTAGATATTTATATTAATTTTGAATAATTTGAATCGAAAAAATTGCTTCTATATTGTCTGAGAAGCTCTCCTACCATGAGTTAAATAATAAATAAATGGGTTTGAAACCTACTTTTTTATTTAAAGTGGCGTTTTTATCTTTTCTCTCTGACCGCAGGATTGAAGGACTTTGTAAATTCAAAGATTTGATAAATTCCAAAAATTGTTAAAAAAAAATTCAATGCAATGTGAAATAAAAATATGGGAAACAAATGCAATAGGACATTTCTTTAGAATTTAAAATATACAATTTTTTGGATTCACAAGGACGAATAGATAATTTTTAAGCTGACATAGTTAGAAGAACGAAATTCGAGGATGTTATCGAGTTTATATAAGCCCTTAACATATAATTTTTTCAAAAACAAATATTGCGATATTTCAAGGATAAAGTTTTAAAATGACATTTTCAATATTTACCAGCCGTTCTGCACCAGAAACTTGAATCTGTTTAAATTCTACAGGATTTCCTCATTAATTTTATACCCATACTTCTTCTCTAAGCATATTTCTCTGAATTTTTTAAATCATTTTTGAATTACTGACGTCAGAGTGAAAAACTAAAAACATATTGATATTTGTGCTTAAAATTTACTATCGCGCGGTGTTATATGTATAATGAGCTAGACATTTATAAAAAAAAATATTAATTATTAAATATAAAATAATAATGGCGAATACTGATCAATAAAAGGAGTTTCTATTATTACCATCAGTTCAAATTACAAATCCCGAAAATCGCGGGATTACTTGCCAAGAATCCCGGGATTTTCGAGACCTTAAAAACTCCGGTATCCCGGGATTAACATTCCTAATGTACACGTACACCGATTTCTATAATTCTTTTTTTAAAGAAGTGGTGGTACCGCAAAGTTGTTCCCATAGTAATTTTGTTTAGATCTTAACATTGGGTCTTGAAGAAATTATCGATAATCTTAAATTTTTATATGGGAATTGAAGTCAGTTTTGTTTTTTGCTTAAAAATTGCTGTATTTTTCGTTTATGTTATTTGACATAATTATTTCAAGTTCTAGAACTTAATTTTATTATATCATTAAAACCCAAAATTTTTATATTCAGAACATTGCAAAATCGTCATTTTTTAATTTTTATTTTTTTAAATCAAGAATAGTTGTTAAATTTGGATTTATATTCTTCCGGTCAAGTTTAATCGTTAATTTGTTATTTTTATTTTTTCTATGAAAAATAAACGTTATTTTTAATTTTTATTTTTTTCAAAAATTTCTAAACGTTATAATTAAGATGGAAATAACGGTTATCATCAAAAAAGTAAAAACCAAAAATTGCGATCCAAAATTGATCTAAAAAACAAAAACCCAAAAATACGTGTATCCTTATCGAAAAAATAAAAATCATAAAACAACGATTTGTCGGAAAAATATAAATTCAATTTTAACGGTTAAATTATGATTTTTATTTTAAAGGTCGCAGCAACTTCTGGTCGCTGTAAAAGACTAAATTATGTGCACTCTTGGAGAAATATGGTTACGCATACGCAACGGTGATCGCATCTAATAACACGGTGCGCGACCGGAAGGAATTTTTTGTCAGCAAGCAGGGCACCAGGTAAGAGCACAATTAAGTGGTGCTGGCTATTTTTCTGGGTTTTCTCTGATTTTCGAGATGCAGTCAAGACTCGATAATGCGAACTAGTGATTGCAGGAGGCCAAATTCAAATTATAGATTATGGCATTGTTTTAATATGTACTAATATATTATTTATAAAACTGTTAATCGAAATAAAACCAATCAAAGACTTGTACATAATCTATAAGTGTAGCCCCAACTTACTTTTTTAGCTTGCGCTTATTCTGTTTCCGGTTAATGTCTTGAATAGTGGCGTGTTTCATTCGATATCTGTCGGCAAGTTTCTTTCACAACTTCTCTTTTTACAAGCGTTTACTTAGTTTCACTTGCCCTACTGTCTGTAATCAAAGCAAATCTTGCAAGTTTAGGTTGACCAAAGTATAAGTTTGACAATATGAATTAATGGGCAGGGGTTGAAAACTCCGTATTCCTAGTAGTATAATATATCACACATTTAATAACATAATGAAGTATTTCAATATTTCCATTTTGTGGGAAAACGCAATTAAAATTTGAATAATTGCTAGTTATTATACCAAAAGGCAGATGGAAAGACACATATCTTCACCATTTTTCGGAAGTTTTGTAATCTGTTAGGCTGAACATATTCTCTTTATTAATTGTATGTTGAAACCGTTGATAAGTTATATGAAAGTAAATAACTCCACAAAATTGTAGTAGTTAAGTGGCCGTCGTAATTGAAAAATCGGTATCTATGATCCGATTTGATTAATAAACAAAACATATGTATAAGTATTACCAAACTTAATTGAATCGATAGAAAAATTTGCTTGTTTGTCAAATTTAGCACGTTGGGAATAAATGTGACTAAAAAATATAGAGAGTTGCCACCTCTTTTAAATTTCAGGAGGGATTGCAACCTATTTGAAATTTTTAATTCAATTTAACAGAAATGATAAATTACATATTACAATATGGGCATCAAACTAAAGGGGCTAAGAAAGTTTACTGCCGAAAATATTTTTGCGGAGGGTTGCCACCAGTGTGAAAAATGTAATTAAAAGACGTTTAAGAAGGTTTACTGTTGAAATCATTTTCGAGACCGGTTGCCACCTAATTGAAAAATATAATTCAATAAAATTAATACGATAACCTAAATATTAGAATATGAGTATCAAACAATAGCTATTTGAGAACCCTTTCATTTAGAAATATCTTCAAGTTGCAAATATACGGCGTGCTTCGCAGTACCTTCAAAGTATTTTTGTTTTGGTACACCATCTCACTATATCCTAAAATTCTGAATTAATATTTAAGTTTTAGTAAAATAAACAGATTTTTGCAAACTAAAAACAAATTTAATTTGAGCTTTTTGTGGAAGAATAATATAGGGCCATTGAATATTTTTTGCGCTCAGTATCAAAAACGACAAATATTTGAAGAAAGCGCGCTATATGTAGACTGGAGTAACGACCCCTGCTTCAATGTGAAATTATTTATCACTGAAACATAACTAGTGTATGTATCCATATCTGTTAGGCTGTTAGCGATCACGGAAATACGTTGCACTAGATATATTATATTTAGTATCAATGTTTAAGTGCTGAAAAATTATACAAAATTTACCACCTGTAGCAAGTGCACCATGATCCAGTAAAGGTACATAATAATGCAGAAGACCACAAGAAACTTTATAACAATCATTAGTACCCGTTGTGTTTGTATTGGTAACTTTTTGGTCAACACTAGTTGCAGGAAAATTTCGTTTGAGAATACTCTTGCTACAAGTGCGTTTAAGTGCAGAGATACGTATGAAGCCTTTTACCGGCGACGTTATTCATACCAAACACTCAGGCACTCATACAATGCAAAGTGGGGACAAAGCGCCTACTCCCAGCATCCTTAAAAACATTGCAAAATGTCTTGTACCTCGTATATCCTGTTTCTATACTCTCCATATTCTGTTTAGAAACTCAACTCCAGCAGTCGTAAAGTTAAACATGCAGAGTCGTTTAGTTTAAACGCCAAATTGCTGGTTGTACTTCTTGCTTAAAATTTTATATATTTTGCAGGTGCTAAATGCTGTTGTTGGCAAGATGCATTAACACTGTAAACGCGCACTAGGTAAATACATACTTATACATACTCCTGAGCAATTGTGTAATAAACGATGGCTCATTTCATACTTGAAATACAAGCAGAGTTACGTTACTGCAATGGGAATTATAAAGCAGACCAAGTCTAAAACAATCCGAGCCAAGTATTTAGTTAAATGAACTTGGCAATTTAGATGCAAATATACACACAAACATTTATATATAAGTTTGCATAATTAAATAGTCGTACACACTTATGTAAGTAAATCTTCTTACCACGACTTTAGAATGCTCGTATTCATCTGACAATTAAGAAAATGCACAGCAAAAGAAATGGAAATCCTTTTAATTTGCGCGAATGAATAATGATTGCGGCGCTTGCATGTATGTATGTATAGACGAAATGATATACATAAATATGCGCAAAGCAGCATTGCCACAAGAGACGACTTCTGTACAAAATATGCTACATAGTCAGTCAGTGAGTTGGCGAATGAATTAAATCTGTGGCTAACAACTTGAGTTGCAACATTCGCCTTGGCCAACCATAAATTTGCACAAAATATAAAACGGCAGCAATGCCAACGACGATAACGAATGGTAGCGAAAAGGAAGAAACAATAAATATATTTTTTATGTAAATGGTAGTAAGTTTGATTTCAAAGAAAGTACCAAGGATGATAGAAAACTTTTTTAAATGGTTAATGTTAACTGTACAGTTATATTTTTCAGAAATGATTTACGGTTGAAATCTACCAAAGGATGATTTAAGTTTATAATATTATGCTAAATTGAATGTAGGACGTGCATTAATATCTATCTTGAACTCGAAGTTATTAAACATTAAAATTAAAAATTCTGCGTGCAGAGGTTCCCGCAAGTGGATTTGCATCCCTCGAACCATTAAGAACAGGCCAAATCAGTATCTTAGAAAAACGTTATTCTAATAGCGGTCGCCCCTCGGCTGGCAATAGCAAATTTCAGAGTGTATATAAATAATTTCTGCCATGAAAAAGCTTCTCATATTTCTGTGACAACATCAAGGCGCACACCGCAACATGGAGGAGAAGCTCGAACATTCATTAAAAAAAAAATCATATTGTAAATTTACGAGCACCCTTAATTATTTTGTACATTTTAACCCTAAAGAAATTCTGAAAAATATAACTTACCCTAGACCGTACCATAAAAAGTTCACCGTGAAGTATTTTTGCAAGCCATTTAAAAAAAAAATGTTGGCCGAACGTAGGTGATTTTTTTAAATCTTCGTTTTATTTTCGGCATTTATAGTGGGATTTTAAAGTACTCGTATGATATAGCGATGTTCTTGTCTCGGGGCGACACATTTTTATTATTCCAAAGTTTATTGCCCTCAGGTACCCCGGTTCTTAGTTCCTATCTGTTCCTATCCTATGTAGATTTGCAAGAAATTAACCCACCGAATGGCGCTGAATTTAGGTATTACTAAAATAATTTGTTTTTCGATTCGGTTCATATTCAAAATACAATTGACAATCAGAAAGGAAATACTTTTGCAAAATATTGTACGAGTATATAGTATACCTGTACTAAACATTAAGATAAGTTATTGTAAACTAGACATAAGGCGATTTGTGTCTAAATTATTAGTTACAGATTTTTGGGTCTAGCTCTTAAGGCATGACCGCCCAGGACATCATCTGGTAAATCTTCTTCTTGTTCTTATTTGGCTCAGTGATTTTGGCCGAGTTCAACAAAGCACACCAGCCTCTTCTTTTCTGTGCCAACTGACGCCAATTGGAAATACCAAGTGAAGCCAAGTCCTTCTCCACCTGGTCTTTCCATCTCAGAGAGGGTCTCCCTCTTCCTCTGCTACCACCAGCGGGTTCCAAATTGAATACTTTCAGAGCTGGAGCGTCGGTGTCCATTTGAACGACATGGCCAAGACAGTGGAGCCGCTGTATTTTAGTTCGCTGCGCTATGTCCATGTCGTTGTAAAGCTCATACAGCTCATCGTTCCATCGTCTGCGGTACTCGCCGTCGCCAACGCATAAGGCCCGTAAATCTTCCGCATAATCTTTCTCTGGAATACTCCAAGAGTTACCTCATCGGATGTTGTCATTGTCCATGCTTCTGCGCCATATACCAGCACGAGCATGATGAATGACTTATAGAGTGTGGTTTTCCTACGTCAAGAGAGGACTTTACTCCTGAATTGCTTACTCAGTCCAAAGTAGTACTTGTTGGCAAGAGTGATTCTGCGTTGGATTTCCATGCTGACATTATTTTTGGTGTTAATGCTGGTTCCCAAGTAAACGAAATTTTCTACTTTCTCGAAATTATAACTGTCAACAGTGTCATGGGTGGCAAGGCGCGAATGTGCTGATTGTTTGTTTGATGACAGAAGATACTTCGTCTTGTCCTCGTTTACCACCAGACCAATTCGCTTTGCTTCCTTGTCCAGCTTGAAAAAAGGCAGAACAGACTTTGCGGTTTTTGTTACCGATGATGTCGATGTCATCGGCTTAAGCCAGCAATTTCACGCTCTTGTAGTAAATTGTTCCTGAGCGGTTAAGTTCTGCAGCTCGTATTATCTTCTCCATCAGATTAAGGAAGTCACATGAGAGGGAGCCGCGCTGTCTTAAACCCTGTTTTGTGGCGAACAATGCGCTCGATAAAACCTTGTAACCAATGCTTAGAAGGCTGATCCCGCGGTAGTTGGTCCGAATGGCGGGGTCGCCTTTCTTGTGGATTGGGCAGAGCACACTTAAATTTCAGCATTTGCGAAATATGAATAAATTATTCATTTCTTTTTCAAAATGTGAAAGTTAAACTTAAACTTAAACTGACACAAATTCAAGTTAAAGTCCATCCAAACTCATCAAAATCGTGTTTAGTTCAATTGAAACTTCTTACGTAATACGCATATTTTTGCGTCATTTGAAAACCAACGCTTGGGAGATGCAAACTTTACTTATATATGTGTGTATGTACAAAATGCGCCCCGTCCTATTAACCCAATTCCTTTAATTTTGAAATAACCCTCAATTATTTTTGAACCGCTCAATCTTTTCCAGCTAATTTAAAAAAAAGGAATTAGGTAGGCAGCAAACTCTTTCGAAGCTTAGTTAACCCCTAACTCTTTGTACTTAAAACCAACTCATCCACACATACACATACAGTGACTCAAACAAATGACCACGTGTTGTTTTTTTAATATTCTTAATATTTTTCCAGCTAATTTTTTTATTGTTATTTTTATTCAACAATTTTTATGAACCCAAGGCCGTTTTCAGTGAAAACTTATTGTGGAAAAGCAACAATAATTTGAAAAAAATGGTAGAAGTAATAGCTATTTCGGAAATCACCACATGCAATCATAAAAATTGTTGAATATAATTGTTATAAAGGCCATACAAATAACAAAAGCATTTTTATTTTTATATAAAAATATCGTCTAAGCTTTAACCAAAACCGTGTAAATCAGAGTTTCAAACTTTATACAAAATTTAGGCCAATTCAAAAAAATTTCGTCAAAATTTCAACTTTTTATTCTGTATTTTTAGAAAATTTTCGGGTATGCAGAAAACTGCATACAATTTTAGTGAAGAGCAAGTTTCAAACAGCTAAAAAATCGCGTTGATTTTTAAGAATTTTATTTTGGTGACAGATTTTTGCACTATTTTCATATGTATGAATTTCTTATGAAATAAAACGCGAGAGACCGTCAGCAACAAAATTTAAAAATATCAACGCAAGTTTTTATAAATTTCGCTTGTTATAAAAAACATTTAGCTCGAAAAACATTAAGAATATTTAAAGAAAATCAACACGTGGTCATTCGTTTGAGTCACTGTATGTGTATGTAAGTTTAGCTGTGTGTTATGTGCCTACAAATAGGCTAAAAACACAAATAACGATTGTAGAGTAAATTAAAAATTTTCTCTCCAGCATAAATTTGTGTATTAGCAATGATTCGTACGGACTCATATTTTGTGCATATGTATGTTAATACAGCTTTGTTATCTCCGTATTAGCGTTCTTTCTTTAAATGGGGTGCTATATATTTATAACGCTGCTGGTGGAAGAAAGGGTGGTGCGAAATTTGAGTTGCATATGTAAAGCGTATGGACTGCGTTCATCTGCACTGGCTTAAAACTTGGAGCATATTTAGAATTATCTGCTTACGCCTACACAAAATGTGCTAATGGAATTAGATGCTCTATACTTATGCTGCATAGTTTTTATCGTAGTTATACTAATGGCTTTCACTTAGACTGAGCTCATTAATTGTACAGCCGTTGCAAAATATGTACCCGTTTTCATTTGTATTTATATATTTACAAATATGAGCATTAGGCAAATGAGTTTTTATGCGAAAATTCGATTTGAGTATAAGAAAGTCCAAGTTTGAAGTTGCTAGAAAATCGCGATGTTATTTGCAATTTTTTTCACGCAGGTTCTTCCATACAAAGTATGTTCGACAATTTTTTTTTTATGGAGAAAATGAGCAACCTCTTCCACTAAAAAAAATCCCAAAGCCAAAAATTAACGCGATTTTCTAGCAACTTCGAACTTGGATTTCCTTATACTAAAATCGAAAGGGCTATAAAACTGAATTCTTAGAATTTTTCTAAAAAATCGGAATATGTAAATATTTGCAAATTAGTTTGCAAACTTATTGCATTTTCCTAAGTTTTGCACAAAGTTTGAAGATTTGATTTTTATGTTTTTTGGTGACCATATTTTTATAAAAATATTATCGCAAATAAATAAGAATAAAAAACGTTACATATATTTCGAAAAATTCACTGCGCCAATACTTTTGTTCCTCACTGTACATACATTGACAGACTGGAAGCAATTGAGCTTTAGCAATACTAAAATAGCAAGAATAGCTCTCGTATGTATAATAACGCCTCTAGGTCGACGATAGTAATAGTTACCATGACAACTAATTCACCAGCTGCTCTTCTAACATTTTAAAAATTCCTTGAGTATGGTAATCAGCCCTGTCGTTATAGATCTTTTTGTCCAGTTTAATGTTGTTTTTTTTGGCTGAAAATTCCTTATGAAATATGATTTTAGCAAATTGACCACCATTTGAGATGTAAAATTTCCTCTTGAATCCAAATATAGAAACAGATTTAATGAGCAGTGCGCGCTACCATTCCGCAGGGCCTGGGTTCAAGCCCGGTTCAACTCAACATCAAAAGTTTTGCCATGGCAGGCAATGGCAAACTTCCCAGTGTATTTCTGCCATGAAAACCAGCTTCTCATAAAAATACAATCACCGTTTGGAGTCGGCGTAAATGTGTAGGTCCCTCCCCTTTGTGTGGCAACATCAAGGCTCACGCCAAAAATCGGAGGAGAAGCTCGGCAAACACTAGCATACGTATATGTAAGCGGCAATCTATTATTATTATTATAAGAACAGTTTTACCGACATAGCTAAACTTCGGTTTTATCAGGGTTGAAAAAGTCAATTCACTAAATTGCAATTATTTTCAGGCGTGGCTAGCAAATTTTAGTTTTATTTTCCTTAAAATAAAGCGAATTGCGTTTCATATTCAAGTTTTAGACACTACTTTTCAATTAAACAATCGGCCTCGGAGCTATTTACGATATTTCTGAGAATTTCGCAATATAAAAAAAAAAATTAAGTGGGTACAAAATTTTCAATGGGATTCCTGCGGGAGGTTTTTGAAAAATATTCTTAAATTAAGATCATACCATATATAAAAACTCATTGCATGACACACCATGTAGATATGTATAATCTTTCCAAAAAAGTTGTAAAGTTACTGCAGATTTTGAAAACAAATTTCATTTTTTTTAACCAGTCTAATGTACATAGATGCATACTTCCACGTAATAAAATAGAGGAGAAATAGGGCGTTAAAAATTTATTATATTCCGAACGTCATAACAAAAGCAAAGGTGATAGAAATCAAACGAAATATCTTGTGAGATTTTCATTTATAATTAGATTTATGATTTCCAGTAATGTTTGGTGGACTTTTTCAATTTCCTCCTGTTTGCGATTAACGAAGTCTTAAGAACTTCACTTAATCCGTTTCCTTTTTTATCCACATCCTTCCGCTATCAACCGACGCACCGAACAAAACTTACGAAATTCCTTATCAATTACGGATCAAAATTTTTCCCCTTTTTTGCTGAATGCCGCTTTTGCTTTTAAATCCTACTTACTCTTCTATTTAGTTCAGTCGTTAGTTTGATTGTCATTGCTCCTGCGGCATTCTTCTCATTGTTGTTGCTTTACTTTTGCTCAAACATGCCAATGCTTTTGCACAAATTGTTGTTGCATGTCGCAAGCATAGAAGAAATCAGTTAGAAAATATTCATTCATTTATTTATACAAGTTCCCTTGAGAGATTTCCAGCGATTTAACCGCTTGACTGGTTGGTTGATTCGAAAGCGAATGTGGTTAGCGGCATGGTGTGTGTGTACACTGAGTAGCTAGTTAGAGTTTTTTTTTAGATTACTTGAGCACCTACATACCTATATACATACATATGTATGTACAAATATATCTACAGAAACGTTTATGTAGTCATTTTATTCCATTTTAGCTACACAACAGAGAGTTTATAACGTGTGCGCATTTCCGCAGTATTATTAGTGCTCCGTTTAGCAAATGATTTGATCTCCTTTTCAGGATCAGTTGGAGTGGGGCACACTCTAAACAGGTAATTGGGACTTTGCTTTCAAATCTTCTTATATATGTATACATATTTATGACTTATGGTATGTTCACATTCAGCATTATTATGAATTTTCATTCCGTGTGGACTCGTTCACATTTCGCTTTTGCAGTTCACCTATAGTACGTTAAATATTCACCAAGCGAAGTAATTCACTTCGAATCATGTTCACACTATCGTATCACGTCTTCACCTGTGAAATAATTTATACTCGCACATATAAAATCCCAAAACAATTGCTGAATTTTCCGGTGAAAATTTTCACCAAATATTCATGATAAGGCAGATTGAGAAATAAACTCTAGTTTAACGTTTTGTGTTTATAACAAAAACCAAGTATTCTCAAAGTTTAGATTGGAACTTGGTTGTTTACTTTTTCTTATGCACAATTAGACTGTTCTCGTACTACAGGATTTAACACACTTACGTATAGATAAATCAATAATTACAACCTTTTAGCTATAAAAAAAGATATGAGGATCGTTAGAACTTTTTACGCGAATTTCAACCATATAAAAATTATTTGGCGCAAATAAAAAACAAAGCTACTCGACTGGAGATAGGAATGTAGCCTATTATGATTGTACGTTTGCTGCAGAACAAAATATTTTGAGCCTCGGCGAAGTTGATCAGCCACAGCCCGTTATCGGACGTTTCATCGTTGCTGGTAAATTTTTGCAACGGTGGGTCTAAAGACCGGGTCCTTACCCACACTGCATTGCTGTCGCGACTAACTATTTTAGGGCCAGTTTCTCAATGTCTGGTTAACACTAATCTCCGTTTAAGGATCGGTATCGACGTTACGGACACCATATATATAACGATGTGTTGTTAAAGTCGGCAACGATGTTTAACTGGGGATAAATTTAACCAGAGTCAGTGAAAACGGTCCTTAATATCATGAAGTAAGCAGCGATTATACATAAGTGTGCTCATAGAAGATGCCTTTGGACGCCCGTCTTTTGGGTCGTGGGAGCAAATTAACGAAATGTTGTAGAATCTCTCTTGGATGCGAATTTCGGCGAGAGACTCGTCCAGCCGGGTAAGAAACAATACTGAGCCCCGCCTCTTTCTCTCCCAACACCGAATTCACGGTTCTTTATATGGCAGCTGAAGTAGACGCAAGGACTAACTGTTTCGTACCTTGTTACGTCCATCACATTACTTGGATGATAGTGCTGTACGCCCTAATACTTCCAACATCAACAAGTGGCGCCTTCCTCATAATGAGTGCCTTTATTCCAGTTAAATGCCCTCTAATCCTAGTATTTAAACATTTTTCGTGACGGTCTTTCTTTTACTTTTCATAATAGAGTTTTTGTACGTTGTGGGCTCCAAACTCAACACAGAGCCAGATCCGGCCATGTATACCAGACTCCTTAAAATCCATATACAAGTTACAAAACAGGCTGCCAGCAAGGCGAATGAAATACAGTTCCTGGCTTTACGAGGTTTAACTTCACACAAAACTTCAAAGTATTTTTCCTTGACAGAATCAACTGACATAATGAACGACCGAAACCCAAAACATATAGTCATATTTGGTATATAGTAGTGACAGTAGAATGTGGGATGACCAATAGACAGATCTACATAACGGGTGAGCTTGATAACTTTTTTTTTAAAAAAAACGCATAAAATTTGCAAAATCTCATCGGTTCTTTATTTGAAACGTTAGATTGGTCCATGACATTTACTTTTTGAAGATAATTTCATTTAAATGTTGACCGCGGCTGCGTCTTAGGTGGTCCATTCGGAAAGTCCAATTTTGGGCAACTTTTTCGAGCATTTCGGCCGGAATAGCCCGAATTTCTTCGGAAATGTTGTCTTCCAAAGCTGGAATAGTTGCTGGCTTATTTCTGTAGACTTTAGACTTGACGTAGCCCCACAAAAAATAGTCTAAAGACGTCAAATCGCATGATCTTGGTGGCCAACTTACCGGTCCATTTCTTGAGATGAATTGTTCTCCGAAGTTTTCCCTCAAAATGGCCATAGAATCGCGAGCTGTGTGGCATGTAGCGCCATCTTGTTGAAACCACATGTCAACCAAGTTCAGTTCTTCCATTTTTGGCAACAAAAAGTTTGTTAGCATCGAACGATAGCGATCGCCATTCACCGTAACGTTGCGTCCAACAGCATCTTTGAAAAAATACGGTCCAATGATTCCACCAGCGTACAAACCACACCAAACAGTGCATTTTTCGGGATGCATGGGCAGTTCTTGAACGGCTTCTGGTTGCTCTTCACTCCAAATGCGGCAATTTTGCTTATTTACGAAGCCATTCAACCAGAAATGAGCCTCATCGCTGAACAAAATTTGTCGATAAAAAAGCGGATTTTCTGCCAACTTTTCTAGGGCCCATTCACTGAAAATTCGACGTTGTGGCAGATCGTTCGGCTTCAGTTCTTGCACGAGCTGTATTTTATACGGTTTTACACCAAGATCTTTGCGTAAAATCTTCCATGTGGTCGAATAACACAAACCCAATTGCTGCGAACGGCGACGAATCGACATTTCACGGTCTTCAGCAACACTCTCAGAAACAGACGCAATATTCTCTTCTGTACGCACTGTACGCATTCGTGTGGTTGGTTTAATGTCCAATAAAGTTAACTGAGTGCGAAACTTGGTCACAATCGCATTAATTGTTTGCTCACTTGGTCGATTATGTAGACCATAAATCGGACGTAAAGCGCGAAACACATTTCGAACCGAACACTGATTTTGGTAATAAAATTCAATGATTTGCAAGCGTTGCTCGTTAGTAAGTCTATTCATGATGAAATTTCAAAGCATACTGAGCATCTTTCTCTTTGACACCATGTCTGAAATCCCACGTGATCTGTCAAATACTAATGCATGAAAATCCTAACCTCAAAAAAATCACCCGTTACAATCTGACAGCAGAGCAGCACTTTTAGCACTGAAATCACACGAGATTTCGACAAAGCTGATGTCGAGCTGTATTCAGCCTTTAATACTCATCGCATCCAGGAAGTAGCATAGATTCAGGCTATGCACAGGGATTCATAGAACCAGGACTTCTTATCGCTCCTCCATGAAGCTCCGTCAAGCAAAATTATTATATTTTGGTAGAGTGGTACTAGGCAATTACGAAATGTCAAAGTCGCTTTCAGCCGCAATGTCTGAATTTGGCATCCCCAAGAGACTGAGGCGGATGTGTAAAATGACGTTGAGAAATACCACCAGCTCCATCAGAATAGGGAAGGACCTCAGCGAGCCGTTTGATAACAAACGAGGTTTCAGACAAGGTGACCCCTTTTCTGTGATTTCTCTAATCTGATGTTGGAGAAGATAATAATAACCGTTCAGGCACAATACTTTACAAGAGCGTACAATTGCTTGCGTATGCCGACGACATCGGAATTATCGACGTCTGTTTTGCCTACTCGTGATTAGATAAAGAAGTAAAGCAAATAGATCTGGTGGTGAACGAGGACACCACACAAACAGCCATAGCATAAGTAACTTACATTCTTACGCTTTCGATTGTTATATATGTAATTAATTCATTAAACAAATGTGTGTAAAATTAAAAAAAAAAAACTATAAGTTTTGAATATCTAATTAAAAATAACACATTTAATTTCAAAATAGATCTCATCCATTAAACAGATGAGTGAAGGTCGTGCTCTGTCCGGATCTACTATCTACTATTAAGTGGCCATAAAACACTGCAAGTCAAAATCTTTTTAATAGAAAGCATTACCATGATAAAAATATAGTAAGGTAGAACCGCTGAGATTCACTTTTGAAATTCTTGACGTTTCCAAACAATTTAATTTTTAAATTTACTCACAAACTCACACACACACTTTCATTTTCAATCTCAAGCAACAACAGTTTCGAACAATTTCAATTTTTTATTTTCACTTTTATATGATTTTAAAATGTTGGCAAACTTCAAAAAAAAAAATCATGGCCGACAAATTAAGAGAACGGTTCTACCTTGCTATGTTTTTATCATGAGCATTACTACTATTTTTTGATTATAAAGCAGATTTTTGACATTTATCCAGATGTAAACATTAAGCATAGCTTTGCCACAGTGAAATTTTTTGAGAGGGGAGATTTTCTTTTAGATATTTGGGATTTAATAAAAGAGTAAAATTGATGTGTTCGATAATCAAATTTAAACGTTTTTCTTAAGCGTTTAAAAGATCCTTTGAATAATATCGATGTGCAGAGATGAAGAAATAAAATAAAATCCAGTTTTAAAACATTTATTTATTAAAAAACATTTCTTCATTTTATTTTAAACAAAAGAAATATTTTTACAAAACAAATCTCTTTTTTTTAATAGTCCGAAACAGACGTATTGTTAGCTATTTCGTCATTAAAGCATAGTCCGAAACCAGGCTTCGGAGAAGGTTGAATGGTCTCCTTTCTCCAAGGAGCCAAAATTCAGAATTCTCCCGAAGTGAAGTATCTAGAAGTAATTCTGTATACAAAACTATCGTGGAAATCTAACGTAGAACACAAAACCTCTATAGAATTGGCAGCATTTTGGCAATGTAACAGGTATGGTGGAGCAGATTCTCAATCAGGAGCGTGGAAGGTCTGCTTGCAAAACTTCAAAGAACTACTGCCGTGTGCTGTACGGAAGCTTTCTCTACAACAAGTGGCGCTGGTCTGGATGCGCTGCTGCACTTACCGTCACTTGGTTTCTTCATACGTAGGGAAGCCTTAAAGGCCACCTGCAGACTAGAAAGAAGCGGATGTCGGTATAACACTGAGTAGGGCGAGTTGGAGGGGAACGAGTTTACATGTCTGCGATGACAGACAAGCTGCACTTAAGGCATTGGGCTGCCCTCTAACTACTTACTTCCAAACTCTGGATGCCAGTTCAATCGGGAGTATAATCGTCCAATCGTCCATAACCGTATTATATTTCATATCATAAAGCACCGAAATTAAAGCCTTACTGGGGCTAACGTTTGCAAAGCACATCCAAATCCTTTTCGGGGATTGGCTTTAGAATAAACGAATTTAATAATAACAAATCTTTGCGGTGGACAACATATTTAGCGGTCTTTTGTTTCAAAGAAAAAGTAGGTTGGTTGTTTTTCAAATATCGCATTTCCATTTTCGTTATTGCTCAGATCGAAGACCAATTTCCTTTTAATTTTGTAAATAATTTTTTCAGAATAAGTAAAAGATTATTTATGACTAAATAGATAGAAAGATGATAGAAAGTATAAATTTCTCAGCTAAGCACAGCAATTGCAGAAGTTTAAAATGGCACAATTTGTGTGAAAAAAACTGAACAATATTTTACCAAAACAGCGGGGCAACAGAAATTCTGTCAAAGTTTTAAACGAGTATCTAAATTAATAGATTTACTTCGGTGAATACAACTTTCCGACTTAGGATCAGCTGCTGCCAAAATTGTAGAGGCGTGGGGTATAAAACGGAGGGTCATTTCAAACGCTGCGCAGCAGTACGATTTGACAGAAGAATTGCATACTTGGCTAAATTTAGATTATTAAATGGAAAATAAATGTAAAAGCAAAAGCAAGACCACAAAAAGAATAAGTAGATTTGCGGCGGAGGGTGCAAGCCATTAGTGATGAGCCGAGTGTGGGACTCTGCAAACAAATACACTTTCACAAATACCCTTAAAATGCAATTGGCGTACAAACGATAGATATGTACATACTTATGCCATTACATATTATTTGTATGAAAACACCCACTTTAAAGGCATCCCCGTCTCGCTTTGGGATAAAAAAAGTGAAATGAAATTAATTGAAACTGAGCCCAATGCGCCGGATGTGGAATGAGGCTACGAAGAAAAATGGCAAAATGTAGCAAGCGGCTCATTTGGGCAAAATTTGTTCACTTAACAATAAGTGTGGTTAATATATTTATGCTGAATTCGCGGTAGCTTTTGAAGTCACAAAGCATATTTAGATTTCGTTAATATGGAAGTCTGTAATTGCACTAAAATAAGGTACAATGCCTTTTCAGCAAGACAGGCATACTTTACAAGTAGTACTTAACTTGATTAATTCACCCCCACTTAAATAGTTTCCCCGCTTATTTTAACCGTTAACTAGGATTTGGCCAGAACCCAAAACTTTATGCTAACATACAAAACCTACCTAGTGTTAGGAGTCGTACCAACACTAAGAAAAGTTGCGTTAATGGTATCGTCTATATCCTGATCTGTCTATTTAGAGCAAGCTAGGTATATTTTATTTGAGTGTCCGCCGTTTTGTTCCTAAATCAGGCAACCGACTCAAGAAGACTCACCTAAATCATAGATACTTATTATATCTAAAAGGAATAGACCAATTCCAAAAGTGTTCCGCCTTTTCATCCTCTCCAGTGCAGAAGAAAGCACAAACGGGGTTGTCGTCTATGCCGACCATATCAGATGTTTGTGCCACATAAAGCGTCCAGGCAACTGTTCCATAAGTTGTTTGCAGTCCCATCTATTCAAATTCCTAACACGAACCACCGATATTACCTCGAAGCCTCCCAGTCATTGCTGTTCAAAATATTCACCCAGTTTCTGACGGTGGCTTCGATGGCCGAATGTGGGAGTGCCATAACTGGTTGCGAACCGAGGAATACCTAGTCTGAATACTCTCTGGACAAATGGTCAGATGCCTCATTAACAGACAATTTCGCTATGTTTTCCAACATAAATTAGTCCATACGTGCATTTTCGAGCCATTCTCGAATTAGTTAGAAGGCTGGCCTATACCTCGAGTGCAGCTTGGCGGTCACTACAGACACGTAGACTCTTGCATATCCACTTATTTTCCACCACATAATTCATGGCCCTGAGGATTGCAAATACCTTGACTTGGAATACCAAGGCATATTACAAAAGAAAAAAGTTAATCGAATTCCAATTACCAGATCCTAACACAGGCTCAGTTTTATAGCCATCAGCAATGTATGAGCACAGGCTAAGCCGGCATTAAGTCTTGGGTAACTCAGCATAGGTAATAGCTTATAGGAGCTCTAATTAGTGTTTTGGTTTTGTTTGTTAAAAAAAACTGGAATGATTTATTCATTTCTCAGAAACTATCAGACCTATCGGAAATCGGAATCGGTTTATGGAGAATTTTATAAGCTTTCATTTTTGCTTTAAGCTGAATAACGGTAAATTGCAAATATCTCGAAAACGTATCCATAGAAAAAAAAATTAACTCGATTTTCGGAATCACCGAGCAATTCTGCATAGGAATTGGATAGGGGCATCCATAGAACATTTTTGCTGGAAACCAGTGTTACAGAACTGAAAGCAGTTTTTTAAAACTCAAAATAGCGGATCCAATATAGCGAATGAATTTTTAAAATATTATTAGATTTTTCTAAAATGTGATATCCAAAACTTCTTTGAGTCGATAATTTCAAAACTGAAATCATTTTTCAAAAGCTCAAAATGGCGGTTGCAGTAGTGGATAATTTCAAAACTAAAGCTAAAATTGGAAATTTTAAAATGTGAATAATTTTTTGTTAAAAAATTAAATATTCTATTGACCGATTCCACAAATGAGTAGTCCACTTGCAAACAGCGTTATGTAATTTTATAATAGAAAGCCATAAATTTGAAAAAACGACTACGACAACAAGTAACATTTAAATTGAATCTTTTTTAATATTACCTGAAAATGTTTATAAATAAAAGCCTTATAAAATTGTAACATAACATAACATGACATAAGATAACATTAATAGTCTATACGACCTAAAGCAGTTTTCTAAGTTCATCCGAAGATGTATACTTTTGAAAGTTTATAAGAAGTATGATACCGACTTTTGGAAGAATAGAGTAGCATCTATTTTTTTTTTTCAGAGTATATAAAAATTTCGTACTGTGTTGTTATTGGACATGAAACTACTTTAAATACTGGTACGTAATCCACCAAAAAATAAAAATCGAAAAATTTTACATAGCGCACTTTGCAAGTGGACTACTCAAATGACTTCATCTAGAAAAACGGAAAAATACTTTTTTTTGTCTACTTTTCCAAAACTGCATTCCGAGTTAACTGCATTCAACTCTTCTTACTCAACATCAACAACTTCTCTAAACTTAATCGATACCGACCTTACGCTAATCAT
>NW_023458990.1:0-3373 GCF_013731165.1 Rhagoletis pomonella
ACCGTCGAACCTGGACCCTAAGGTTGCGGCCCCGTTCCAGTTCATGCGCTTGGCGGATCCACAATTCTTCCGCGCGTCACCAATACGCCTCACACTGGGCCTCGATCTGCATGCGCAGATGATGGTGAGCGGGACCCCCCCATCCACCGTGGGCGGTCTCCTGGTCCAGGCGACCATATACGGTCTGGTTGTTTCGGGAGCCTGCCAACCATAAACGTAGAGATTAAGTAGACAAAACCACACATACACACACACTCATCACACACATACCTAAAAATTTAAATAAAAAAAGTGCATTGAAATTTCAAACCACGTCTGTTTCAATTAACAATGTCCTTTTCTCCACAGCCTCAGATGAACCGGTCGCGACGAAAGCGTTGGCGAATAAGCAGCCCCGCGCAGTACAAAATCCGCGCTGCATATTATAGTTAGTCCTTAAGACTTTCCTCACGTGCGTGTGACGGTTGAGACGCGACTCCTTTTCTTTTTCATAGCTTGCTTACCGCAAGGGGGCCGGTATGTTTAGGTCCGCGACCTAAATATATTGCACCACCCTAATCCGCGTTTTGTCACTTGATGTAAGAGCACACAAACACATACATAAGTTACGGCTATCTTTCCAGCCGCTAACAACAAGCCCCACTGTACGGTAACTTATTGGAGGGGAAACTTAACGAAAGTTACTGTGCGGTGGGCTACATCCCTTTTCGTTTGTTGGCACTCTTTCACTTCTTAGAAGACAGCAAGGAGATCACGTCAGCCATCACACCACGTTCGGTAAGCCAACTCTTGTGAGCCACACTATTCAACCTCATAGATATTTACAAATAAAACGATTTTTAATTTCACTGCACTAAAACCACTGTGTCTTTTATTTTCTCCTATTTTCGTTACATTAACTTTACGCTGGTGCGCTCCATCTTCGTGCGACGCCACCTGCGTAAATATTGGTCTTCGAGCCAAAAAAGTAACCACACTATACAGTCCACACAGCATATTAACATTTTCAACGATATGGCACCTCATTCATGGCGGCCATCGCTGAACAATTGTGTGTTTACTATTCTTTGAGAATAGAAAAATATTTTAAGAACACTTTTATAAGCATTAATGGCTAAATATTTAGTGAAAAAAGATGTGCATCCATTTGTTTATGCAGAAAAGATGGTGTATTAATAAAAAGAAAAGTGATTAGTGCAGTGTTTATAAAAAAATAATTGTGAAGCAGTGGGGAAATTTTAACAACGAATAACTTAAAAACTATTAGCATTTGTACACAAAATGTTGATGATATCGGTCAATGAGTACCTCCTCAACCCCCCCTGCGAATTTCATTAAAAAATTCGTAATACTTTGGGTGATATAGGAAATGGTCCGGGAAAATTTTAGTAGACGGACGGCAAATTCTAGAAAAAAGGGGGGATGAGGGGGGGTAGAATAGGACCCCCTGATTTCAAAACTACCCCCCTTTTTTCTAGCAACCCTATAGTTCTTATATAATTTATTGTTAAAGTTTTCATATATTTATTTATTTATTTATTTAATCTATTAAACTTATAATTAAATTATAAATTTAAAGTGTGATTTAGCACTAGCTGCTGGGGCTATCGGCTAGGTAGTCAACCGTAAAAGGTTTGTGCTTTCTTTAGATGTCTAAGTATGTGTGCGATTAGATTATATTTTGATGTTGATTGCTTGTATATATTTGTAGATGCTTTCGATATTCTCGGGTGTTGTCTCCTGGAGAAGTGTAATTGGGTTTTTGTTCTGCAATGTTCTGCGGCGAATATTTAATACAGCTGTGCATTCTGCTAGGATGTGTCTGACTGAGTTGGGGGAGGTGCGACAGAATTGGCAGTATTCAGTCCTATTTTTATCCAGTAGGTGAGAGTGGGTGTAGTTGGTGTGTCCGAGTCTTAGGCGGGAGAAGATTGTGATTTTGTTTTTTTCAATGCTAGTTGGGTATTTTGCTGGAGTATAATTTGGGTTTATGTCTTTGTAGTGGCGGTGTTGGTTTAGGGAGAATTCTTGGCTATAACGAGACTTTATTTCATGATATATGAAATGCTGGAAGTCAACCATTTCTATTGGGGGGTTTAGTATTGTTGGTGATAAACAGGCTAGTTTGGCAGCTTTGTCTGCGCTTTCGTTGCCCGATATCCCCACGTGTCCAGGACACCATAGCAGTTGGATGTTTTTGTTGTTGAACAAGTGATCGCGAATGGCGTTGATTACGCCCCATTCACAGTTAAAGTTGTTTTGTACTGTTTTTAGTACCGATAGGCTGTCGGTGCAAATTATTATTTTTTTGTGTTTGCTGTGTGTTTGGATTGCATCGAGTATAGCAGCCGCTTCTGTAGTAAAGATTGATGAGATGCCATTCATCAACTGTTGTTTCAAGGTACGACCTTGGGAGTCAACAATGGCATATGCTGAGCTATGCGAGTTTTTTGATGCATCTGTGTATACAATCTCATATTGAAGGCTTCGATATCTAGATATTTGCTCGAAGAACAGCTGTTTATAGATTTCGGGTGAAGTTTTGTCCTTTATGAGTTTATCAAGGTATGTGGAACATGATTTTGGATTGAAGAGCCATGGAGGTGTCTTTTGTAAGCTTTTGGTCTGGGGTCGTTGTATGTTATGGTGGCTAGCTGTGTTTAGTATTCGGTGGATGGTCGAAGCGACTTTTGGAGTTTTTTTGCTTTGTATTACCTTGGCGACATCGGCGTCAATGATTGAATTGCTCTTGTTTAATACTTTGGGTAAAAGTTTGTGTATTGATGATGTGCATCTTGATTCTAACGACGGTAAACCTGATTCGGTTAATAGGTTAGCAATAGGTGTTGTGGGAAAGGCGTATAAGCTTTTTCGGATTCCTTGGTGGTATGGTGGTTTCAAAGAAGTGTTTAGGGTGGACTTTGGAGAGTTACCGTACAAAAATAATCCGTAGTCTATTTTGCTTAGTATAAGTGTCTTTGTGAGATAAGTGAGCGTGTTGGGGTGGGCGTAACTTTTGCCCGATAGGTAGCGAATCAAATTTGTTCTAGTGTTGATGGATTTTTTCATGTTTGAAATGTGTTCGTTCCACTTGAAGTTTTTTGTAAAAATTACGCCCAATATTTTAAGCTTGTCAACGTGGTTGACTTGTGTGCTTTCGAATGTGAGGCTTTGTGGTGTACAGTTGTGTTTTCTGCAAACGTGTAGAACTGCGGTTTTTGAAAGATTAATTTTCGCTCCGGATAATTGGCCCCACCTGATGATTTCGAGAATGACTGAGGATAGTTGTCGGTTATTATCGTTGCTAGAGTTTCTCTTTGTCATAGTATACAGGTCATCGGCGTAGATGCAGTGGTCTAGTGATTTATGTTGG
>NW_023458990.1:3473-12713 GCF_013731165.1 Rhagoletis pomonella
AGTTGCCGAATCTCCGCGTTGAGATCCCTGATACGGGGATCTCCGGGATCGGCCTGACGAAGGCTATCACGCTCATCAGCTAGAACAGCCGCTTCGGCAGGGAAGTTTGGACGTGGGTCCGATATACATCCTGCCGGTATGAAGCGAGCTGCAGCAGCAGTGATAGCCCTGCGGAACTTACGTTCACCGAGATGGACGTCGGTTGGTGTGGGGAGCGCTGCGAAGGTGTTTTCGGTAAACTCCGCGTAACCTTTACAATCAGCTTTAGAAAAGTTGATATAGGTCCGGTGTTTGGCGGAGGCAAAGTCGGTTGGTTTATCAATCGAGATGACTATGGGTAGATGGTCTGATGCTAGGGTCAGCATAGGTCGTCACGTTATGCTGTTTATCAGACCAGCGCTGACTATTGTGATGTCTGGCGAGCTACTGCAGTTACCCATAATCCTGGTGGGTGCGTCGTCGTTCATTGTGCAGAATGTCGAATCGTCTATCTGCTCAGCCAAGTCTGTTCCCCTACGATCGTTTGACAGGCTTGAGTGCCAAAGATCGTGGTGCGCATTAAAGTCACCTACTACCATACGGTTTTCACCTCTGAGGAGCGCACCTATATCAGGGTGATATCCTGCCGGGCAGCAGGTGACAGGGGGTATGTAAATTTTAAATATTTCGAGCTCGACATCGCCTGACCGGATAGCGATGCCCTGAC
This sequence comes from Rhagoletis pomonella, assembly GCF_013731165.1. Taxonomy (NCBI): domain Eukaryota; kingdom Metazoa; phylum Arthropoda; class Insecta; order Diptera; family Tephritidae; genus Rhagoletis; species Rhagoletis pomonella. The sequence continues at coordinate 4,180 of NW_023458990.1, forward strand.
ATTCTAGGGTGGTATCCCTGCGGTCGATGTCTGCTTCGATAAGACGATACTGCACGGTGTGGTGCGTGATGAACGCTAAGCCACCACCATTATCTCGCTCGCGATCTCGACGGTGCACGTTGTACCCGGCGCAATTCAACAAAGTTGAATTGCTGTGCAGCTTCGTCTCTTGGACCGCAGCTATTAATATACCATGCCGACACATGAAGACGGTTGTCTCCTCAATCTTGCTCTGTAGCCCGTTACAGTTGAATTGAAGGAGCTTCATGTGGTTCGGGAGACGTGTCGTGATGTGGGGTGTGAGTGAGGTGTATGTTCTTGCCGCCGTTGGTTGTGTGTGCTGCTGAGGTGGTTGCCGCCCTGTGGTGGTGGTGGGGGGCGTCGCAATTGACGTCTGCGACCGAGCAGCACAGCACGGGCCCTCGAAATTCCCCGTCCAATCTCGCGTGGTACGCAGACCTGAACATGCCCTAAAGTGGCACCAGCCAAGGCAGGTATTGCACTTGACTGATGTCACATTACGGAATATTCTGGTCTGACATACCGTGCAGATTGTAGGGGGAACCAGGAGTTGTTGGCGGCGGCGTGTGGGTGGTGGTGCGGTTGTGTGAGTTATGTGGTCTGTGGTGGCTGTGGTACGGTCTGTGGTGTTATTATGTTGTTGTGTTGTGGCGACTGTGTGTGGTTGCTGTGTGAGTGTGTGGGGCTGCACGGGCGGACTATGGTTTGCCGTGGAGGCTGCTCTGTTTGAGCAACAGGGGGCCACGTACGACGTGGTCCACTGTCTGTGCGTCCGTAGTCCCGAGCAGACCCTGAGGTGACTCCACCCCTCGCAGGCATTACACTTGACTGAGGTGGAGTTGTGGTGTAATCGTCTTCGGCATACACAGCAGGTGTATATTTCTGGCCCAGGGTTTGACTCGATGCCAGCCCTGAGTAGGAGAATGCGTAGTGAATGTTGCCCAATGCACGGACAACTTCTGAGATACTTCGCCGACCTAAACGGGGTTAGATCGCCGAAACAACAGCCCTTGGTCGGGTGAAACCCGAGTCATTCCGGTACGTAGAACCGGCTGTCGTGGGAATGACAGTGAAAACTGCTGGTGGAAAAACAACGTGAGCGGACGTGTTTTTGTGAGCGGATGATTTGAATCAATAAGTTAGTCGTTGAAATAATCAAAATAGCGAAAAAGGACGCATATTTACTTTTAATTAGTGGCATGAGTGCAGTGAAATAGCTTTGAGATGGGCTTGAAGTGCGGAAAATGCAAAGTAAGCTCGCGGGATGCCACCGTCCTGTGGTGTGGAGTGTGTGGAGGAGTCTTCCATGCTAAATGTGTTGGCTTTTCTAAGTACGAGGTGGATGCCCTATTGAAGCACCCCAATCTAAAATTCCAGTGTGATTCGTGTATTGATTACATTAAATTGGCGCATAATAATTACACTGAATTAATAGGATTGATTAAAGGCAATGAAAACAAATGTGCAAAACTTGTTGAAGAAAAAATGAATATGGTGAACGAAACGGTAAAGCAAATTAAAACAGCCATAGCAGGCCAAATTCAAAATAAAGAGAGCCGTGTAGAAGTAAGAACAAGCACATATGCCGACCAAGTGAGAAAGCCAATAGCGGGAAATGTTCCTGTCATATTGAAGCCAAAAAGAAACCAAGAAAGTGAAGTAACGAAGAAAGAAGTAAAAACAATAATCAAACCGTCGACGTTGAGTGTAGGTGTGAGCGGAATTTCAAATAGGCAGAATGGAGCAGTGGCAATACGGTGTGAAAGTGAGGAAGCGAGAAAAATATTAGCGAGCGATATTAGAGAAAAAGTGGGTGAAAAATACGATATACAATTACCGAGCATGAGAAAACCGAAAATTTTAGTATGAGGATTGAGCGAAATGCTTGACGGGGAGGTAATAACACAAGCCATAAAAAACCAAAACAATTTGCAAGATAGCTTCATCAAGTGTATAAAAGTATAAGATCCCACAAGAATACAACTGTGTACAATGCATTGCTAGAAATTGATGGTAACGGGTTTGAGAAAGTAATGAATACGCAAAAGTTAAATATTGAATTGGATAGATGCAAAGTATATGAAGCTAACAATGTTCTAAGATGCTATAAGTGCTGGGGTTTTAACCACAAAGCCGCCGTTTGTAAAGAAAGTGAGCAAACATGTGCCAAATGTGGCGTAAAAGGACATATACACCGGCAGTGTAAAAATGATTTTCTGAGGTGCGTTAATTGCGTAAAAGCAAAAGAAAGACTTAATCTATCGGACCTATGTGTCAATCACGACTGCAGGGACACTAATTGTCAAGCATTTAAAAAAAGTTAAAAATTGAATTAGAAAGAATTCAGTATTAGCAATTAAAGTCGACGACTAAATGTCTGTACTTGAATATTGGTGGTATTAGGACATTTTAACCAGCTTGAAGCTATATCATATTCTACAAGATTCGATTTTATCTGTGTGACCGAGACTCATCTAACAAATTCAATAAGCAACAGTGAAATGAAACTCAGTGACTATAAAATAGTGAGATGTGATAGTATATCAAGTCACACTGGCGGCGTTCTTTTCTATATAAGCCCTGAATGGCAATGTGAAATAATAGAGGAGACGGCTATTGGGAAAAGTATATGGTGTCTAATTATAAAGGTCAAACAAAAAAATGTAAATATGACGTTATTTGGATTGTATCGGTCGCCTGACAGGCAAAAATCTCCAGACAGTGTATTTTGTGATTTTTTTAAGGAAAAAATTGAACAATTAAGTGAGACGGCTACAGAAACTCTGATAATGGGAGATTTCAACATCGACTGGATGGTGAATAGTTCTTCCCGACAACAAATTTGTCAATCAGTAACAGACAATGCATTTAAACAAATAGTATTGGAGCCAACGAGAGTATCTCGAACTAGTGCAACCTTGATAGATTATGTATTGACAAACATTTCTGTCATAGAAGCAAACGTTAAGACTGATTATAAAATAAGTGATCACGAATCCATAGAAATTAATATAAAAGTCGGACAGCTAAATCGCAAAAGACGCGAAACCACTATAGTAAATTTTATTTTTAACAAAGAGCTATATATTGAAGAAATAGCAAACAAAAGTTTTGCAAACATTAAGCAGAATGCTAATAACTTGAACGAGATGGTTGACCTGTTCAGTGATAAATTAAAAGAGCCCATTCAGAATATGGTTATAACTAGAACAGTTACAAACAGAAGGAATTTTGATGGGTGGTTTGGAAGAAAATTACGCAATATGAAACAAAGAAAAATTCAATTATATAATGCAGCAAAATGGTCCAGCTCTTTTATGGCCTGGCAAAAGTATAAACAGTATAGGAATTTCTATGCTAATGAACTTCAAAGAGCGCGAAATAACTACATATCCAAAAAAATTCATGCATCAAATGACCAAAAGATAATGTGGAAAACAATAAAACAATTAGTGTTAAATGAGGAGAGAGCCGAAATATGCAAAATAATCGTAAATTCCAAAGAGCAAAAAAATAAAGCAGTAATTGCTAACGAACTAAACAGGTTTTTTGTAACAAGCATCGAAGACCTCAATAGAAACATCCCCCAAGTGCCCTATACCAGCAATATAAAACCCTGTGATACGCAATTTAAATTTAACCCCTTAGAGTTAAACGACATCAAAAGCATACTTAAATCCATGAACAATAAGAAAGACTATAACTTTATTTCGGCAAAAATTATACTGAGCGTATTTCATATAGTAGGTCCAATTCTTCTTGAAATCATTAATGCATCTCTACAATATGGAGATTTTCCCAACAAGTGGAAAAGGTCAATGGTAGCGCCTGTGGAGAAAGTAAAAAACGCGGTTAATCCAGAAGAATTTCGTCCAATAAATATGTTAATGACTGAAAGCAAAATACTCGAAAAAGTTGTTCATAAGCAATTAGAAGCCTATATGGAGAACAATCATCTGATCTCTGAACACCAATCGGGATTCCGACAACGCCACAGCTGCGAGACGGCGCTAAATTTAGTAGTATCACATTGGAAATCAGAAATGAGCGAAGGAAATTGTATAGTTGCTGTATTTTTGGATTTCAAGCGAGCTTTCGAAGCAATTGATAGGGATATCCTATTAGAAAAAATGAAGCGTTATGGAATTGGAGGTGTTGAAAATCAGTGGTTTAAGAGTTACTTAAGCAACAGATGGCAGTGCACCAAAGTCTCCGAAACCGTCTCGAGTCCTCGGCCAGTAATGCTAGGTGTACCCCAAGGCGCAGTGCTTGGTACTTTACTCTTTTTAATATACATAAATGATATGGAAAATATACTACAGGGAGTAAGGATCTGCCAATTTGCTGATGACACGTTACTGTATACGACCGGAGATTCATGTCAGGAATGTATTACTCGGTTAAATGAAAACTTGAAAAATTTCAATATATTTATTTATTTATTTATTTATTTATTTAATCTATTAAACTTATAATTAAATTATAAATTTAAAGTGTGATTTAGCACTAGCTGCTGGGGCTATCGGCTAGGTAGTCAACTGTAAAAGGTTTGTGCTTTCTTTAGATGTCTAAGTATGTGTGCGATTATATTATATTTTGATGTTGATTGCTTGTATATATTTGTAGATGCTTTCGATATTCTCGGGTGTTGTCTCCTGGAGAAGTGTAATTGGGTTTTTGTTCTGCAATGTTCTGCGCCGAATATTTAATACAGCTGTGCATTCTGCTAGGATGTGTCTGACTGAGTTGGGGGAGGTGCGACAGAATTGGCAGTATTCAGTCCTATTTTTATCCAGTAGGTGAGAGTGGGTGTAGTTGGTGTGTCCGAGTCTTAGGCGGGAGAAGATTGTGATTTTGTTGTTTTCAGTGCTAGTTGGGTATTTTGCTGGAGTATACTTTGGGTTTATGTCTTTGTAGTGGCGGTGTTGGTTTAGGGAGAATTCTTGGCTATAACGAGACTTTATTTCATGATGTATGAAATGCTGGAAGTCAACCATTTCTATTGTGGGGTTTAGTATTGTTGGTGATAAACAGGCTAGTTTGGCAGCTTTGTCTGCGCTTTCGTTGCCCGATATCCCCACGTGTCCAGGACACCATAGCAGTTGGATGTTTTTGTTGTTGAACAAGTGATCCCGAATGGCGTTGATTACGCCCCATTCACAGTTAAAGTTGTTTTGTACTGTTTTTAGTACCGATAGGCTGTCGGTGCAAATTAATATTTTTTTGTGTTTGCTGTGTGTTTGGATTGCATCGAGTATAGCAGCCGCTTCTGTAGTAAAGATTGATGAGATGCCATTCATCAACTGTTGTTTCAAGGTACGACCTTGGGAGTCAACAATGGCATATGCTGAGCTATGCGAGTTTTTTGATGCATCTGTGTATACAATCTCATATTGAAGGCTTCGATATCTAGATATTTGCTCGAAGAACAGCTGTTTATAGATTTTGGGTGAAGTTTTGTCCTTTATGAGTTTATCAAGGTATGTGGAACATGATTTTGGATTGAAGAGCCATGGAGGTGTCTTTTGTAAGCTTTTGGTCTGGGGTCGTTGTATGTTATGGTGGCTAGCTGTGTTTAGTATTCGGTGGATGGTCGAAGCGAGTTTTGGAGTTTTTTTGCTTTGTATTACCTTGGCGACATCGGCGTCAATGATTGAATTGCTCTTGTTTAATACTTTGGGTAAAAGTTTGTGTATTTATGATGTGCATCTTGATTCTAACGAGGGTAAACCTGATTCGGTTAATAGGTTAGCAATAGGTGTTGTGGGAAAGGCGTATAAGCTTTTTCGATTCCTTGGTGGTATGGTGGTTTCAAAGTGTTTAGGGTGGACTTTGGAGAGTTACCGTACAAAAATAATCCGTAGTCTATTTTGCTTAGTATAAGTGTCTTTGTGAGATAAGTGAGCGTGTTGGGGTGGGCGTAACTTTTGCCCGATAGGTAGCGAATCAAATTTGTTGTAGTGTTGATGGATTTTTTCATGTTTGAAATGTGTTCGTTCCACTTGAAGTTTTTTGTAAAAATTACGCCCAATATTTTAAGCTTGTCAACGTAGTTTACTTGCGTGTTTTCGACTGTGAGGCTTTGTGGTGTACAGTTGTGTTTTCTGCAAACGTGTAGAACTGCGGTTTTTGAAAGATTAATTTTCGCTCCGGATAATTGGCCCCACCTGATGATTTCGAGAATGACTGAGGATAGTTGTCGGTTATTATCGTTGCTAGAGTTTCTCTTTGTCATAATATACAGGTCATGGGCGTAGATGCAGTGGTCTAGTGATTTATGTTGGAGGATTATTGTGCTTAGGCGATTAAAAGCTATTTGGAACAGTATTACCGAAAGTGGAGAACCTTGTGGGATTCCATTTTGTAATTGTTGTACATTGGATAGTATATTGTTTGCTTTTACTACAACTTTTCTATTGAAGAGAAATGCTTTTATATATGCTAGCATTTTTGGACCGATTCCCCAAGACTGCAGTGTTTCTAGTATGACGTATGGACCAATTCTGTCGAAGGCTTTCTCGAAGTCAAGGGAAAGTATGGAAATGTGGTTTCTCGCCGAAAGGGCTTTGGATGTATAATAGTCTATGTGGAGGAGTGCGTCAACGCAACCCCGTCTTGGTCTGAAAGCGACTTGATTGGGAGCAATTAGCATCTTTGTTTCAATGTACCAGGACAAACGTTTGGCGATGATTTTTTCCAATGTTTTGGCGATGCATGGCAAGAGTGATATTGGACGATAGCTAGACATGATGGTTAAGTCTTTGTTACCCTTGGGGATGGGGACTATTATGGCGGTTTTCCAGGCGGAAGGCAGTGCCCCGCCATCGTAAATATTATTGTACAGTTGTACTAGTTTTTGCTTGGTTGAGTTGGACGTGTTCCTAAGCATTTGGTAAGTGATCCGGTCGGCTCCTGGTGTACTACCCTTTGCTTGTTTTAGGGCTGCTATAAGTTCTGCATTATTAATTGGAGTTTCGAGTGCTCTTGCTTGTGGATTCTTTGGAACGGGTGAAGTGATAGCCTTACCGCGGTTCTTTGCAGCATTGAATGCAGGTGAGAAGTTTCGATCAGAGGAATATTCGGTCCATTCTAAACAGATGTGATTTGCGATTTGTTTTGGGTCGGTTATTAAACGGTTGTTGCTTTTTATAGAGAGTATTGGTGTGTGAGTGCTTCTATTGCTTAGTAGCCTGATCTGCTTCCATACTTTGTCAATTGGTGTGTTTGGGTTAATCGAGCTTGTGAAATTTTGGAAGCATACGTTTTTTGCTTGTTTTGCTGCCTTGCGGAATTTGGCGTTGGATTTTTTATAATGAATGAGGTTTTCGTTTGTAGGATGTCTTTTGAAAGTGTTAAAACTCTGCATTTTTTCGACCCGAAGCCGAGAGAGTTCAGTTGACCACCATGGTACTGTTGATTTCCTGTGTGGGCGTGTTTGCGGAATGTGTAGGTTGGCAGCGAAGCGAAGGGATTTTATAAGTTGGGAAGCATCTCTGTTTATGTGTTTGGTGAACGCTCTTTTTTTCTAAGTCTACATCGGCGGTCTTTGAATAATTTACCCAGTCAGCTTTTTGCTGGATAAACTTAGGTATAAACGGCTGCGTGTAGTGGGTGTTCGAGAGGGTTATTGTTGTTTTGATCGGAAAGTGATCGCTGTTGTGTAGGTCCGATAGCGTGTGGCAAGAAGTGATTGAGAATAGGGATGCGGAGCAGCAAGCGACGTCTACATGTGTAAGCGTGCCGTGCGGAGATAGGTGCGTAGGTTGTTGGTCATTCAAGATGCATAGGTTTTGTTGAGAGATCGCATTTTCGAAGAATATTCCTCTGGTGTTATTAGTTCGTGAACCCCATAGCGTATTCCAGCTGTTGATATCGCCTACCAATATTACAGGTTTATGAGCATTTTGTAGTAAGTTATCTATATCTTGTGTAGAAAAATTTTGATTTGGTGGTATATATAAGGAGATTACTGAAAATTTGAAGTTCAGTGTAACTTCAATACATATATTTTGGATAGGAGAAGCGATTGGAGTGTGCTTGTGTGGTATGTTAGATTTAAACAAAATTCCCACTCCTTGCTTAGCGTATGTGTGTGAGCTATTGTTGTAGTATGCTGTGTAGTTCTTCGGAGGAATAGGGTTGAAGCCAATAGGACCTCTGGACTTCGTCCGTTAGTTCATATAGATGCCTCCTGACGTGCCTAGGCGAGGGCTCCTCTGCAAGCAGCTGTCTGCTTGGGTGGCCACTTCTGTGGCTCCCGATCAGGAACTGCTTGCAGAGCATTATATTATGCTCCTTTACAGGTAGCATTTGCGCCTCGCCGTGCAGGTGGTGTTCAGGCGACATCAAGAGGCATCCCGTCGCTGTCCTGAGTGCGGTGTTTTGTACAGTCTGTAGCTTCGTCCACTGCGTCCTACTAGTCCCTGGCGACCACACTGGCGCTGCGTAGTTCAAAACCGGCCGGCCTATTGCCTTGTATGTTGCCAGCAACGTTTCTTTGTCTTTGCCCCAAG
>NW_023458990.1:12813-16785 GCF_013731165.1 Rhagoletis pomonella
ATAGTATGTTGTTTGCTTTTACTACAACTTTTCTATTGAAGAGAAATTTTTTTATATATGCTAGCATTTTTGGACCGATTCCCCAAGACTGCAGTGTTTCTAGTATGACGTGTGGACCAATTCTGTCGAAGGCTTTTCGAAGTCAAGGGAAAGTATGGAAATGTGGTTTCTCGCCGAAAGGGCTTTGGATGTATAATAGTCTATGTGGAGGAGTGCGTCAACGCAACCCCGTCTTGGTCTGAAAGCGACTTGATTGGGAGCAATTAGCATCTTTGTTTCAATGTACCAGGACAAACTTTTGGCGATGATTTTTTCCAATGTTTTGGCGATGCGAGCCAAGAGTGATATTGGACGATAGCTAGATATGATGGCTAAGTCTTGTTACCCCGCCATCGTAAATATTATTGTACAGTTGTACTAGTTTTTGCTTGGTTGAGTTGGACGTGTTCCTAAGCATTTGGTAAGTGATCCGGTCGGCTCCTGGTGTACTACCCTTTGCTTGTTTTAGGGCTGCTATGAGTTCTGCATTATTAATTGGAGTTTCGAGTGCTCTTGCTTGTGGATTCTTTGGAACGGGTGAAGTGATAGCCTTAGCGCGGTTCTTTGCAGCATTGAATGCAGGTGAGAAGTTTCGATCAGAGGAATATTCGGTCCATTCTAAACAGATGTGCGATTTGTTTTGGGTCGGTTATTAAACGGTTGTTGCTTTTTATAGAGAGTATTGGTGTGTGACTGCTTCTATTGCTTAGTAGCCTGATCTGCTTCCATACTTTGTCAATTGGTGTGTTTGGGTTAATCGAGCTTGTGAAATTTTGGAAGCATACGTTTTTGCTTGTTTTGCTGCTTTGCGGAATTTAGCGTTGGATTTTTTATAATGAATGAGGTTTTCGTTTGTAGGATGTCTTTTGAAAGTGTTAAAACTCTGCATTTTTTCGACCCGAAGCTGAGAGAGTTCAGTTGACCACCATGATTTCCTGTGTGGGCGTGTTTGTGGAATGTGTAGGTTGGCAGCGAAGCGAAGGGATTTTATAAGTTGGGAAGCATCTCTGTTTATGTGTTTGGTGAACGCTCTTTTTTCTAATTCTTCATCGGCGGTCTTTGCATAATTTACCCAGTCAGCTTTTTGCTGGATATACTTAGGTATAAACGGCTGCGTGTAGTGCGTGTTCGAGAGGGTTATTGTTGTTTTGATCGGAAAGTGATCGCTGTTGTGTAGGTCCGATAGCGTGTGGCAAGAAGTGATTGGGAATAGGGATGCGGAGCAGCAAGCGACGTCTACATGTGTAAGCGTGCCGTGCGTAGATAGGTGCGTAGGTTGTTGGTCATTCAAGATGCATAGATTTTGTTGAGAGACCGCATTTTCGCAGAATATTCCTCTGGTGTTATTAGTTCGTGAACCCCATAGCGTATTCCAGCTGTTGATATCGCCTACCAATATTACAGGTTTATGAGCATTTTGTAGTAAGTTATCTATATCTTGTGTAGAAAAATTTTGATTTGGTGGTATATATAAGAAGATTACTGAAAATTTGAAGTTCAGTGTAACTTCAATACATATATTTTGGATAGGAGAAGCGATTGGAGTGTGCTTGTGTGGTATGTTAGATTTAATCAAAATTCCCACTCCTTGCTTAGCGTATGTGTGTGAGCTATTGTTCTAGTATGCTGTGTAGTTCTTCGGAGGAATAGGGTTGAAGCCAATAGGACAGTGTGTTTCTTGTAGGGCAATCAAATGTGGGTTGTGTTCTTTGCGGATTAATTCGAAATCAATATTATTGTTAACGAAACCTTTTATGTTCCATTGCAAAATATTGAATCTGTTGATCATTTGTATGAAGAGAGCTTGTAGCCTTGTAAATTTGAATTTACGAGGTTAAGCCTTAGAATTAAATTTCGTTGGATGGAGATTTTGTTTCTGATCTCGGGATATAGTATTCGTTGTGGTTTATGAGTTGTTGGGTAAGATTAGAAAGTGGTGACTGGGAGGAGCTTTCGGAGGTTGTGGCCTGTATGGGATCTTGGCTTATTTGCATGTTGCTTACACTTTTGATAGGTTGGGTTTTCTTTGTGATTAAGTTGATTTTTTTGTTGTTATTATCTGAATTGTTGTTTAGTGGAGAAGCGGGACGTTTTAGTTTTGCTGTTGATGAAGTTGATGGTTTGCTTGCTGGTGCTGTTGAGTGATTAAGGTGAGGAGATTTTTTAGCTTTAGATGCATAGGAGTTTGTGCTATGTGATAGTGTGTTTTTTTCGTTATATTTTTTGTAGGCTTCGCCCATCGAGCATTTGAAAATAGTTTTTATTTGCAGTACTTCTTTCATTTGGTGGAATCGCGGGCAGTTTTTGTCCGAGGAGGGGTGTTCATTGCCGCAGTTCGCACATTGGTTACGAGTACATGTGTCGGGCGAGTGTGGGGGTAAGTTACAACCTTCGCAGGTAGTGGGATTCGAGCAACGATTTTTTGTGTGTCCTAAGCGTTGGCAATTTCGGCATCTCATGGGATTGGGAAAGTATGGGTCTACCCGTACTTTGTACCATGGTACATCCAATGTTTTTGGCAGTTGGTAAAGGTCAAATGTAATTACAATTTTTCCAGTTGGTGCTGTTTTTCCGTCTTGTGTACGAGTGAATTTGTAAACTTTGGTTACGCCTTAACTCTTTAGTTCTTCCACGATTTCGTTCTCGTTGACGTTAATCAGGCAGGGTGTGTATACAACTCCTTTTACTGTGTTGAGGTTTTCGTGTAATTTGACAGCGATTGTGCACAAATTGGAAAGATGTTTCGTTCGTAAGAACTTTTCGGCTACTTTTGGATTTCGAGCTAGGATCAGGATGGAACCATCCCTTAGTTGCTTAATTTGATCGGTTTGAGTGGATATAGCGTCGATGCCTTTTTTAATTGCAAACGGGCTAAGTTTTGTTAATTCGTTGTTGGTGGAAGTCATTATTAGGTATTTTGGGTGATCCGTTGTTGTTTGTTTTTGAGGTAACGCAGGGTAGGAGGACGGTGAGACTAGAGGATCCATTTGGTCTTCTAGGAGCGAAAACCTATTGTGGCCCCTATCCGGAGGGTCCTTTTGCATGATGGTGTGGTTGTGTATTATGTGGCGTTTGTTGTGTTGAATATACTATTACTGCTAGCTTGTGATTGCTTGAAAAATATCGTATGATCTGCGGATGCTGTGTGAAGCAAACCACAAGTTACTATTGTTTTGTTTGTTTGTTAGGTTGTTATTGTTTACTTTGCTTTTTTTTGGGGAAAACACAAGCACTTGCGTTTTGCACTAAACACGTCTGTACGCGACAGGAGATAGTCGGTGACTGAGTTTTCATATAAACGATGAATAAGATAGCAAAATAACATACAACTTAGTGCTACCAGACTGGAATTTTGAATAATAAAAGCGGATTTTTAATTCGGAATTTTCACTTAGTAGAATTATTATTTCTGTGTTGCCGAAGAAGGGGGGGCTGAACACATTTTGCAGAGAACACTTTTCTGCGTAGGCGGCCTTCGGCCGCACTTAGGGATTATAACCCTCAGGCAGTAGAATTCTGCTTTCTGTTTTGCGAAGAAAAGGAGCTGAACTCCTTTTGCAGAGAACACCTTTCTGCGTAGGCGGCCTTCGGCCGCACTTACGGATTATAACCCTCAGGCAGTAGAATTCTCCTTTCTGTCTTGCGAAGAAAAGGAGCTGAACACCTTTCTGCGTAGGCGGCCTTCGGCCGCACTTAGGGATTATAACCCTCAGGCAGTAGAATTCTCCTTTCTGTTTTGCGAAGAAAAGGAGCTGAACACCTTTTGCAGAGAACACCTTTCTGCGTAGGCGGCCTTCGGCCGCACTTAGGGATTATAACCCTCAGACAATAGAATTCTCCTTTCTGTTTTGCGAAGAAAAGGAGCTGAACATTTTCTTTTGTATTGATTTCCCCTGTATTCCTTTTTAATCATTGCCTTCTGTGTATGTATTG
>NW_023458990.1:16885-18346 GCF_013731165.1 Rhagoletis pomonella
AACATAGTCCAACAAATGATTGCAGTTCTTTCTGATTTTTAGGCATAATTATAGCTTTTATATGGTTTTTGGAAGGTCTTATACCCTGCTCTGATACGTTGTAGCCTAGATATTCTATCTCGCTATATGCAAATTTACACTTGCTTAGTTTTAGTTGAAGTCCATGTGCAGCGAACTTCGCTAGCACTTTCTGAAGTAAGTTATAATGGTCATCCATACATTCGCTACCGATAATAATATCGTCCATGTAAACCATGATTTCGTTTTTCTCTATAAATTTTTGTTATGAACCTTTGTAAAATAGCTGATCCATTTTTCAGTCCGAATGGCATTCTTAAAAATTCAAATTGACCATTCGGGACTACGAATGAAGTGTATTTGACTGATTCCTCATCCATCTTAATTTGAAAGAATCCTGATTTGAGATCTAGGAGAGTAAATATTTTATTTTCACCGAGGTATTCTAAGCAATCTTCTATTAACGGAAGTGGGTAAGTAATTGTCCCTTACAATTGATTTATTAAGGTTTCTATAATCTATAATTCTATAATTCTAGTTTCGCCTGACTTTTTCTTTGTAAGAATTATAGGTGAAGCGTAAGGGGAGTCACTATGCCTTATAATTTTCTTCTTAAGTCTTCTATAATTCGATTAACTTCATTTTTTTCAGCGTATGATAGACGTCTTGGTGAGCAGAAGGTTGGGGCATTTGACGTAAGTATGATTTTCGCTTCATAATCAATATTCGGAAGGTCTTCAGTTTGCTTTTCAACGTAAGTATTTTTTATCATAAGCTTAAACTTCTCTGCCAAAACTGAAGGTACCTTAGGGTTTATGTCAATTACATCTTCAGTTTTTTCAATACTTTCTATACTTAAGATTTCACTAATAACTTCGTTTGCATCTGTATCTGAAGGTGATTCGGTGAAATTTTTACAACTTGCTTTTTCGTCATAACATTTAGAAGAAATAAAAATAGAGTTTTCTTTAGGTTTTGGTTTTGCGTATTTATTGAATTCAAATTGTTTTTCCATAAACAAGTTAATTTTAAATTTTTCGGCAGTCACCGACTATCTCCTGTCGCGTACAGACGTGTTTAGTGCAAAACGCAAGTGCTTGTGTTTTCCCCAAATAAAAGCAAAGTAAACAATAACAACCTAACAAACAAACAAAACAATAGTAACTTGTGGTTTGCTTCACACAGCATCCGCAGATCATACGATATTTTTCAACCAATCACAAGCTAGCAGTAATAGTATATTCAACACAACAAACGCCACATAATACACAACCACACCATCATGCAAAAGGACCCTCCGGATAGGGGCCACAATAGGTTTTCGCTCCTAGAAGACCAAATGGATCCTCTAGTCTCACCGTCCTCCTACCCTACGTTACCTCTAAAACAAACAACAACGGATCACCCAAAATACCTAATAATGACTTCCACCAACAACGAATT
>NW_023458990.1:18446-22724 GCF_013731165.1 Rhagoletis pomonella
ACACGTGGGGATATCGGGCAACGAAAGCGCAGACAAAGCTGCCAAACTAGCCTGTTTATCACCAACAATACTAAACCCCACAATAGAAATGGTTGACTTCCAGCATTTCATACATCATGAAATAAAGTCTCGTTATAGCCAAGAATTCTCCCTAAACCAACACCGCCACTACAAAGACATAAAACCAAATTATACTCCAGCAAAATACCCAACTAGCATTGAAAAAAACAAAATCACAATCTTCTCCCGCCTAAGACTCGGACACACCAACTCCACCCACTCTCACCTACTGGATAAAAATAGGACTGAATACTGCCAATTCTGTCGCACCTCCCCAACTCAGTCAGACACATCCTAGCAGAATGCACAGCTGTATTAAATATTCGCCGCAGAACATTGCAGAACAAAAACCCAATTACACTTCTCCAGGAGACAACACCCGAGAATATCGAAAGCATCTACAAATATATACAAGCAATCAACATCAAAATATAATCTAATCGCACACATACTTAGACATCTAAAGAAAGCACAAACCTTTTACAGTTGACTACCTAGCCGATAGCCCCAGCAGCTAGTGCTAAATCACACTTTAAATTTATAATTTAATTATAAGTTTAATAGATTAAATAAATAAATAAATTAATTAATTTTTCGAGGAAATCTCTTCCTAAGAGTAAATCAAAAGGCATTTCAATGTCATTAAGAACAAAGAGGGTAAGTGTTTTACCCACATTGTAAAATTTAACTAAGACTGTAATTTTTCCTTCAGGTTTGATTCGATACCGTCCTATACTTTTGAACTGCGTTATGTTTTCCGTAAGTAATTGTAAGTTTACTTCACTTTTTACGGTCGTGAGTCGTATGAAGCTATTCGGACTGCCCGTGTCGAGTAAAGAAAAAAAATTTATGTACTGAGGGGTATTTTTGCAATTGAAAGCGACACTTACCTGTTTTGCGCCCTCCACTGCTGCCACTGTTCTTGCCGGACAGTCCTTATAAACATGGTCCATTTTACCGCACTTCAAGCAGGAACCTCTTGCTCGCCTTTCCTGCTTGCAATCTTTGGCTATGTGCCCGTAGCGAGAGCAGTTGTAGCATCGCGTGGTTGCCTCGTCCGGGTTTCGTGTTGTGCCGATGATGTTGCGACTTACTGGTTTCCGCGCCATTTTTTCATACTTTGGTAGGAGGGCTTTTAATGCCTCCACCGTTGATATGCCGCTAAATATGAAAGCGTTGCCGGTATTACCCTGCAGCCCGTCGACTATGAATTCTACCAATTCGGCCTCGTCGATTGGTGCGGTTTGTGCTATTTCTTGCATCGACAAAACGTAATGGATAAGCGTTTCGTCTTTTTGCCACGTCCTGGACTCAAGTTTCTTAATGTTTCCTTGATGCTTATTGGCTTCCTGAACTCTTTCACCAGCGCTGCCTTTAGCTCGTTCCACGAGTCAACATGCAGCATACTGAGGTACAGTTGAGCGCTGCCCGTAAGTAGGCGTCGAACAAGTAGCGGCCTCGCTGAGTCGTCATACCCATAGCTCTCCGTCACATATTCGAATTCGCGTATCCACTTGTAAATTTCAATTTTGTTATCGCCGCTAAACTTTCGGAGCGAATTTTCGATGTCTGTGAAGCTGACGGGTAGCTGACGATTTGTTACGCAGCTTTCCAGGTCGTTTATTTCTTTTTTAAGTTTTAAAATACGTAAGCGCCTTTCAAGCTGTACCTCTTCCGTTAGGTCGCTTGTGGCGTCGACGTCAGCGCTTGTATTTACTGCTGCGGAAGTACCGCTGTTTGTTGCCTCTGATGCTGAAGTGCCGTTACCGGTGGATACCAAAGTAAAACTGCCGTTACCGAAATTTGCTGAAGGTTGTTTGCCGTTATTGGCTGCTGAAGTGGTTTGGCTGATATTCTCTGAAGTTTCAAGGTTATTACCGGTGGCCACCGTGGATTTTTCCGCGGAGCCCCGTTTCTGTGCCGGTGCGCCTGTTGCCGGCGTAGGGCCTCCCATCACTGCCGCCGACGTGCCACGTGTTGGCTCAGCTAGCTTTTCAACTGGTGGCGGAGCACCTACCGCCGTAGACAGTTTTAGTTGCCGTAGGCTTGCGGTTTCGGGATACGCAATTCCCGCGTCTCGCAACACGTCTATGATCTGCTGTTTCTCCATTTTTTCCATTTTTACCGGGAGCTCGTTTTCCACACCTGTCGCTGTAGCAAATTCTCTATCTAATGTCTTTTTATTTGTTCACAGTATTGCCAGGTTGGTATTCTTGGATTACGTTCCACTTATTTCTATGGTGGTGTTGCCACCGGTCTACTATACATCTATACTCTTTATTATGTTACATTGTGTTTACACTACAAATAATAATAATTTTTAATTGCAGTGATGCTAGATATATTTAGTTATATTAAAATATTTACAAACTTTAACTTCATATGCTGCTATAGTTTGGTGGCAAATATTTCTTTGCTTTGTTTCGATTTCACACATTCCTAGGCAAACAGCTGATTTCGAAAGATGTTTTCTCTCTTCCTCTTCTTCTTTCGTTTCGATCGTAACGCAGAATACCTAAGTTCGATTCCAGCGGAGCGGAATGCGGGAACGTAATCGAAATGCAGAATAGGGCTGATTGAGCAATCCTTCTCGCAGAAGGTATTTGCGGTCAGTGTCTTCCTTGATATCGATGTTTTGCCTTCCTTGATGTTTTGCCTGAGGCTTTAGTTAACTCCCTAAATAGGCTAGGGGTCGGAGCCGACCTTGTCAGGTTTATTTACCGCTTGCTTTGCAATAGAACTGTCGCGGCAGAGTGGGGCAGCGCTTCAACCCTGAGGAGTGTGAGTAGAGGTACCCCGCAAGGGGAAGTTCTTTCGCCGTTGCTTTGGGTCGTTGTATTCAATGGCCTGCTGGTGGCTCTGGAAAGAAGTGGCTGTCGGGTGGTTGCCTATGCCGATGATTTAGTATTGATAACAAAAGGAAAGTTTCCGGAAACACTGTTTGAGCTTATGCAGGGTTACTTGTGCTTTGCTGAGAACTGGGCTTTTAGCTGCGGGCTGGTTGTAAATCCCAGCAAAACGGAGCTTGTTCTCTTCACTAGGAGGTATAAGATACCGAATAGCCGTCTTCCCTCAATGGGTGGTCTTCCTCTAAGGTTCTCTGACACGGTGAAGTATTTGGGCTTGATCCTTGACAGTGAGCTTTCCTGGAAGCTTAACGTGGAGGAAAGAGCCAAAAAGGCTACAGTAGCACTGTATTGTTGCAGAGGGGCCATTGCCAAGCGCTGGGGCCTCTCGCCGAAGGTAGTGTATTGGCTTTATGAAACTATAATCAAGCCAATCTTATTACTACAAGACCTACATCGTCAAGCAGCTGGAGAAGATGCAAAGAGCTGCCTTAATTGGAATCAGTGGGGCACTTCGAACCGCACCTACTCTTAATGCCATGTTAAATGTTGTGCCTATAGATATAGCTGGCAGGGTTGCCGCTGCGCGTGCCGCAGTAAGGCTGAGAGGGGTGGGCTTCAAGTTCACCTCAAGTTATGGGCATTCCAGAATTCAAAGAGACTTCGGGTTCCTACCGACTCGGACAGACCACTGCACGCCGGTTCTGGGTCCGATTGGATCTTTTACCGCCCACATTCCGGCGAGGGGAGACTGGGAGGGGTGCAGTATCTGGAATCGAGAACCTGTAAACTTATTTACAGATGGATCGAAGCTGGATGGGAAGGCGGGCGGAGGTGTCTCCTGCGAAGAGCTCTCCATCAACCTGAAATTTAGGTTACCGGATAACTGTTTTCCAGGCTGAGGTGGCCGCGATAAAAGCGGCTTCGGATTGGTTGCTCTCTAGTGTAACATCTGTTAAGGAGGTAAATATTTATTCTGACAGCTAAGCAACCATCATGGCTCGTGGCTCCCTGGCGGTGCGTTCGAAAACGGTGTTTGACTTCCCTATCGACCGCGTTTGATTATTTTGCTATTAAGCTTATTCGGGTTCCAGGTCAGGGACGAGCTTGCAAGACAGGGAACCCTCGAGGACTTACTTTCGTATAGCGAGGGTCTAGGGGCTCCCCTGACCTCGTGTGGGGTGCTTCTGGACAGACGGGCGTTAAGTCAGCTCAGCCCAGCAAACATTGAGGGTAGTTATCGATTAGATAATGATTGGAGAACTAGCCACATTCTCCAATCTCAAACGTTTGAGATCGACTCGAAAAACTATCGAGAATCATATCAATCTCAACAAAAATGGGACATAGTTCTCGACTCGAGAAAATATAA
>NW_023458990.1:22824-24634 GCF_013731165.1 Rhagoletis pomonella
TGCTTTTACTAAATACGTAAAATTATACCCCGTTCTGACAACAAGCATCAAAGAGGAAACCGCGGCACTTAATAAATACTTCGAATACTACAGTCGGCCACAGAGATGCATCACAGATAGGGGTAGCTGCTTTACGTCGAAAGAATTTGAAGAATATGTAACGAACAAAAACATTACACACGTACAAGTTGCAGTCCATTCACCGCAAGCAAATGGACAGGTGGAAAGGGTGAATCGAAGCCTTGTCGGAATGTTGGCAAAGCTAAGCGACCCAATAACACATGCTGACTGGGTAAAGCAGCTGACCAAAATAGAATTCGCACTGAACAACTCAATAAGTAGGTCAATCGGAATAACACCGAGCCAAGCTCTATTTGGAGTGAACCGAAGAGGATAAATAATCGTTGAACTTACCGAATACCTAGACGAGTTCATTTCATGCCCGGGGGGGAGGGATTTGGATGCCCTGCGTGATTGTGCTGAAGAAAAAATTGAAAAATTGCAAAAATACAACTTAAGTCGAAGTGAGCAGAAGAAGATGAGGGTAGAGACATTTGAGGAAGGGAATTTCGTGGTGATAAAAAATGTAGACACGACGGTGGGTGTCAATAAGAAACTTCTGCCAAAATATAAGGGACCGTATATCATACATAAGAAGCTCCCAAATGACCGATACGTAGTTAGAGACATTGAGAACGGACAAATAACCCAAATACCCTATGACGGTATTATAGAAGAAAAGTAAAGGTACAGAGGGTTCGAATGAAAGCGACACTGCCGAAGAGTATTAACTATTATCATTAGTAATTATAAGTACTTATGCATAATAATTACATAGACAGATCGGAGTCGATCTGCTTTTAGGTCAGATTGGTCGAGCTGTAGTGTAAACACAATGTAACATAATAAAGAGTATAGATGTATAGTAGACCGGTGGCAACACCACCATAGAAATAAGTGGAACGTAATCCAAGAATACCAACCTGGCAATACTGTGAACAAATAAAAAGACATTAGATAGAGAATTTGCTACATATTATTTATTTATTACAGCTCTCTTGAGCCTAATTCATTACAATATATGTAGACTTAACCTAGTTATTTAATATTACATTGCTTAAGCCTAATGAAATCATTTGGAATGGCATTCATACATGGCAATTACAAGTTGAAATTACTGAACAATAGTAAACGGAAAACAGATATACACCCCTATGCTGTAATCCGAAAGTTCGTAGTTACGAATTCGTAGCTCCGTTCCGAAAATTCGAAAATTGGTGTGCTGTAATCCGATCGTAATTATCAACGGCGTTGCCAACTAAAATAGTGAAATTCGAAGTTCTTATTCAGCTGCTTTGACAGAAACAAATCAAAATAAATATAATCGCAAGTGAACAGTGAAATTAAAAAAAAAATGTTTAATCGTATTCGAAAAAGCTTTTCCTTAATTAAGTAAAATAAAATGGATTCAGTGGCCGGTGCACTTTTGTCTCAGGAGGAAGAACATGCTGCAGTCAACTGTTGCATTAATATACAAAGGAGATTGCTACAAGACAGTTCTGATCCATTTAGCTTAAATGATAAATATATGCTTCCTCTTTTTAAGGGCGTCCATTCAACTAAATATTGTGTTGCTTTAAATCTTGCAACGCTTTCCCAAAATTCCACCACATCCTCTTTAACTATTACAAAGCCTCGGGCAATGTCCGGTCTTTCGCTCATGCATTCCACCAGTTTTTCGTATTGCGAGCGATTTGTTCTGATTGTCGACTTGATAATTTTGTAAACATTTAATAATACATTGTTTTTT
>NW_023458990.1:24734-38905 GCF_013731165.1 Rhagoletis pomonella
ATTTTGCTACCAAAAAATAACACCACTTCTTGTAGCGGCAATTCTAAATACCTTGGTAATAATTTAATCTATTCTGCAATTCAGCTATGAAGTTTTGTATAAATTCTGGTGTTGCATACTTCACGGGGCAATATTTTGTTACCTGCTTATGAGAAGGTAACAAAATTTACCAGTGCGCACAATGCGAAAAGGGTTTAAAAATTACCAGGAACTTTATTTGTCGGTAACAAAATTTTTGTTGCCAACGCAGAATAGGCCTGTATATCATAAATCATAATTACGAACTAAAATGTTATTTCTAATTTATATATATATATATATATAATATTATGTAAGCACTCCAATTTATTTGCAAAAATTAATATAGGCATATTTGGTGGAACTGATTATATGGAAAAAATAAATTTTTTAAAATCGGACTACGACGGTTTCAGCGATAGCCCAGTACCTATATCTCGGGTTCAACTCATTGTAGAGACTTGATCTAAACGTCCTTTCAAAGCTATTTTTTGTTTTTTTGTGGAGAAACAACAGTAATTTACATTTTGGTAGAAGTTATAGTTCGTCACCTGAAATGCAAAATAACGTAACAACATCGTCACTGAAATGCAAAAAGTCGTAGCTTATAATAAATTCAGTTGATATTTATTGTCCCTGAAAAGACAGGTTATGTACTTTTTTTTAACTAAGATGATGATGAGTGCCAACTAGGAATGTTAATCCCGGGATCCCGGCCTTCTAAGGTCTCGAAGATTCTTGACAAGTAATCCCGCGATTTTCGGGATTATTAATACAACTAAAGTAAAATCTGTGGAAGATTAACAATAAAATACTTTTTTCGCAAAATCTATAAAGGATATAAAGATAGTAAATTTTAAACCAGGGTTTGGAAATTCTCACTCACATTCTCTCACGTTCGCGATCGATAATATTCCAAATCAATTTTTGCATTCTTTTATTGCTAGTGAAAAATGCAAACAAATTTATCATCTCTCACATTCGGAATGCGATTGACAAAAAAATTTCCGCTGTTTTTCATTCGCGATCGAAAAAAGCAAAGAAATTTCCTCTCACTCGAATATTAGAAGTCCGAGCATTGCCGATGTCGGCCTCTCATAAATGAGAAAAACGATGCAAATAATCCATTCGCGATCACTCACAAAAGCTTATCGCGAAAAATTTTCAACGACGTTGTATGGGAGAAATTTTTCGCGTTTGTTTTGGGTATGCATTTTGTTATGCAATCAGCAGACATACATATGTGTATATGTATATGTAAGTAATGCAAGCAAATGCTTTGCGGTTGGAAGGAATGTAGGAATATGCACAAATATATGAATTATGGTGGTAATATATATGTATGTATGTTCATATAAATTACATACATGCATACGTGTAGCTAAAGTATATTCCAAGCGTACAGTTTTCAGTATAATGGTGTATCTGCATGTTATTTTATTATAATGATTGCGTTTATTTATTATACCCGAATGTGAGAGATGATAAATTTGAAAAAGAATGCAAAAATTTATATGGAATATTATCGATCGCGATAAATCTCATAAATGAATGATATAGTAAAATTGCGTTTTTAGTTTTTCACTCTGACGTCAGTAATTCAAAAACGATTCAGAGAAATATGCTTACAGAAGAAGTATGGGTATAAAATTAATGATCAAATCCTGTAGAGTTTAAACATATTCAAGTTTCTGGCATTGATCGGACTTCTACCACATTGTGGTAGATCTGACACTTTTTTGAGGATCTACCACACAAGATCTGAAATCTACCACATATTCGCTTTTTGAGTACATATTTTTATTTTTGCTCGACATAATTCTTTAATACTAAGAGCAAAATTTGTCCAACACTAAACACTATATGATAACAAGAATGATATAATACAAGATTCCGCATTCCCGGCGGCGATGAAATTTCTCAAGTAAAAGTAAAGCCCAATGGGAGGGAGGATAGGATAAACTGTAAAATAGTAAATTTTCTCAATAATAAATTTTTCGACAGGAAACGTGGTTACATTATGTTCAAATTTAAAATATATGGTTTATAAAAAGAACTAATAGCGAAAATTTAAAAAACGGTGATTTTTGTGAAAGTATTAGCAAATTTCAGTGCATCTAAAGTTTCTGAGACGTTGTTTACATTTACTTCAGAATTGTCAAAATCGGGAAATCCCAAGTAGCGGTTTCTGTAGCTACATCGTGATGTGATAAAATGAAACGCTGGCAGCACTCCGCAAGGTTGCAAAAAAATTTATGTTCGAAAAATATCTTGATATGGAAGGAACCGCTTTACACTGTCAAGGAAAAAAATTGCCAAAACTCAATGCAATTTTTAGCAACTTCAATCTTGCATTTTGTTATACTAAAATTATTTTTTTTTAGAGTATAATTGAAAAGTTTCGAATTTAAGTGAAACCTTACAGAATTTCTTTAATTTTTGTACAAAGTTTGATCCAAAACCTGAGATTTATCAAATTTTTTTGAAATCTACAACATTTTTTTCCAGATTCTACCACATTGAATTTTTCTAAGTCCGGTTTCTGGTACAGAAGGGCTGGTAAATATTGAAAATGTCATTTTAAAATTTATCCTTGAAATTTCGCAGTATTTGTTTTTGAAAAAATTATATGTTAAGGCCTTATATAACCTCGATAACATCCTCGAATTTCGTTCTTCGAACTTTGTCAGCTTAAAAATTACCTATTCGTTCTTGTGAATCCAAAAAATTTAAATTTTTTAATTCTAAAGAAATTTCCTATCGCATTTGTTACCCATATTTTTATTCTACATTGCATTGATTTTTTTTTAATAATTCTTGGAATTAATCATATCTTTGAAATTACAAAGTCCTTCAAAATAAATCCTGCGGTCAGAGAAAAAATGAAAACGCCACTTTAGATAAAAAAAGTAGGTTTGAACCCATTTATTTATGCTAGGAGAGCTTTTCAAACAATATAGTAGCAATTTTTTCGATTCAAGTTGTTGAAAAGTAATGAATATCGAAATCCCGGGACTGATCCCGGAATCCCGGGATTGTGACAACGCAATCCCGAAAATCCCGGGATCGGAAAAAGCCGAAAAATTAACATCCCTAGTGCCAACGTACTTCATCGTACTGATCAGTCTCGACAGATTATACTGAAACAAAAGATATTCAACAATTTTCATTGAGCTCGAGGCCGTTTTTAACGAAAAACTTATTGTGGAAAAGCAACAATAATCTGAAAAAATGGCAGAAGTGATAGCTATTTCGGAAGTCACCACATTTCCTTATCAGGCTTCTTTCAGTAGGATTCGAATCGACGATCCCACTGACTCAGCCAGTTACCTACGCACTGTGCTAAGTTCGCCTTGTGGATTCTTGGTGCTTTTGTTCCATTTTTTCATTTGTTGAGCCAACACAATCACGCGCAGCTATTCCGCAGCAATTCACTTGATCATGTGGTTGTTGGTTTTGTTGGTTTTTGTTAATAATTTAATTTTTTTAGAATGTTTAAAGTGCAAGAAGTCGTAACTCATAAAAAATTCAAAATGATTGCTGAATTCACTGAATTACATACAACTCCCCACATCGTTTTATGAAAAAAAAAAATAGTCACGACTTTTTCCATTTCAGTGACGATGTTGTTACGTTATTTTGCATTTCAGGTGACGAGCTACTATTTCGCAGATCACCACATCTCATCAGACTTTATCACTGGGATTCCATACAGCGCACATACGGGTATTTTGCCGATACATCCGGTCAAAATTATTTATTTAGTTTATATTATTTCTTACGACTCCCTTAATGACCTTTGTGTCAATGCAATTGTTATTCAATGAATAATGACTTAAAATGTTGGGTAAGAAAATGCAACAAAACTATATTTTTGTAATTTATGAGTTGATATTTATTGTCCCTGAAAATACAGTTTATGTACTTTTTTAACTAAGATGATGATGAGTGCCAACTAGGAATGTAAATCCCGGGATCCTGGACTTCTTAAGGTCTCGAAAATCCCGGGATTCTTGGCAAGTAATCCCGGGATTTTCGGGTTTTGTAATTTGCACTGACGGCAATAATATAAACTCCTTTTCTTGACCAGAATTGGCTACATTTCTTTTTTTATTTAATAGTTAATATTTTTTTATAAATGTGTAGCTCAATATACATACATATTACACCGCGCGATAGTAATTTTAAATAGAAATATCAATATATTCGCGAAACCAAGGGCCAAATATAGTAAAATTGCGTTTTTAGTTTTTCGCTCTGACGTCAGTAATTCAAAAATGATTTTAAAAATTCAGAGAAATGTGCTTAGTATGGGTATAAAATTAATGAGGAAATCCTGTAGAGTTTAAACATATTCAAGTTTCTGGCATTGAACGGACTTCTACCACATTGTGGTAGATCTGACACTTTTTTGAGGATCTACCACACAAGATCTGAAATATACCACATATTCGCTTTTTTGAGTAATCGACATAATTTTCTTAATTTTAAGAGCGAAAATTGTCCAACACTAAACACTATATGATAAAATAACAAAAAACATAAAATAACAAAAAAAAACTGAAACAAAAGATTTGTAACGATTTATAAATGCATTATATATTTTTTCAATCTCGATTTGTAGCGCCTAGCTCAAAAGGGGCGGCAGAGGCTGGCTAATTTAATCATAACTACATACATACAGTGCCGGACAAAAGTATTGGCACAGAGAATTTTTCCTAATATCTGCAAAGTTTCTTGTTCTAATTCATTTTCGATAATTTTTTATAAAAATATAGTTCGTCCTAAATCAAAAACATAAAAACAAAACCTCTAACCTTTGTGTAAAACTCAGGAAAATTCTACAAATTTGCATACTAATTTGCAACTTTCTGTTCAGATTTAAAAAAAAATTCTAAGTATGCAGTTGTATAGCCCATCTATATTTAGTATAAGAAAGTGCAAGCCTGAAGTTGCTAAAAAATCGCGTTGATTTTTGGCAATTTTTTTTCAGTCAGGTTCTTCCATACAAAGTATGATCGACAATTATTTTTTGTATGGAGAAAATTAGCAACACCTTCCACTAAAAAAATTGCCAAAAATAAATGCGATTTTTTAGATACTCCAAACTTGCACTTTGTTATACTAAAATTGAATGGGCTAAAAAACTGCATACTTCCAATTTTTCTAAAAATATAGAAAGAGAAAGTTGTAAACTAGTATGTAAAATTACATTTGTCCTGAGTTTTGCCCAAAGTTTAGATATTTTGTTTTCATGCTTTTATGTTTGGTGAAGTACGAACTATATTTTTATTAAAAAATCTTGAAAATAAATGAAAATAAAAAAAACTTAGTATATGTTTCGAAAAATTCTGTGCCAATACTCAATACTTTTGTCCGGCACTGTATATTTTTCACTCTTTAAGCACTCATTATAAATAAAGTACTAATCGGCCTATGAAAATCTAAAAGTCCGGCCATTATCAACTCTACAACCAAAAATAATAATAATAATAATCGGGCAGGAACCGGAATTAAAACAAAATCCTTTTTAAATGTAAAATTATGATGTATATTCAAATAATATAGAACGACGTTTTCAACCGGTAATAAAAAAGCCTTATCAATAAAAAACTCAGTGAAATATTTCACAAGTATGGGTTGCTACTTGCTTTATCCAAATCTATAACAATATTTTTAAACAAGTCACCGTTCACAAAAATATTTACTTAAACCCGTCACAATCTATCTAGAGAACGAAAATTAATTTATACGCAACGTTAGAAAACCTAAAGGCGAAATCAGTCAACGACGTAGCGTAAACGTACGTAGCAAAGCAACATATCCAATTTACTGTTGATAGAGAGAGAGAAGCAACGGCAGCATCAACGCCATGCGGTGGTGAGTTTTCGTTAACACGCAAATCTCATTACGCTACGGCGTTGACTAACTTCACCTTAACAACTTCCCTGTACAATGTGTCATATGTGACTCACGAGGGCGTGTTGAAATCAGTTCATGAGTCACATGTGACTCATTTTTGTGTACAATTTCGGACAAATTTTTTGGTGTGAAGGGTACGTGATATTTTTTTAAATGAACCGTGGACGTACGGCAAAAAACCTAACGTAAAAATATATGAAAGAAATTTTCGATATTTTTTTCCTGAAAGTTCTCTTTTAGTAAAAAGAAAAAGCGCACAATAAATATAGGTTAGGTTAGGTAAGCGGGCTGCCTCCGCACTTGGACTCGACTAAGCTGTCCGCTGTGATGTCCTCAGAGGGGGTAGGGAAAAAGGGACGCAGGGAGGGGAAAAAGGGAGGAAGCTATGGGAGAAGGACGACACCTATGGCTTTTTGCCGGAGAAACGCTCCGTGCTCACAACGAAGCTCTTCAGTCGACTGATGTCCACTCCCGAGAGCTCATCGGGAGTGTGAAAAAAGTGCGACCCAAGGTGCTTAAACCTTAGGCTCGCAAAGGCGGGGCACCAGAGCAGCAGATGTTGAGATGATTCCACCTCATTATCCTCCATGCAGCTGGTGCAGTAAGGGTTATCCGCAACATTCAGCTTTACAGCATTGTTACCAATCACACAGTGACCAGTAAGCACTCCCACCAATAGTGAGAGATGCAGCTTGCTTAGTATCAAGAGCTCCCCAGACCGCCCCCGGTCCACCCGTGGCCAGAAAGACTTTGCCACCTTGCACTCCAATACCAAGTAGGTATCGAAACAACGATTCGATTAAAAAAAGTAGTTTTTATCGAAACAAAAGTATCGAGTACATACTCGTATTAACTTGTATCGGAACATCCCTAAATGTAACTCAAAAACAACTTTGCTCGATGTGTTCACATGTGACTCATTGAACGTGGCAAAAAAACTGTTTCGGCCTACGTCCATGAGTCACATATGAGTCATAAAATAAAATAACAAAAACAAGTTAAAGCGATATATAACAATTTATAAAAATTATTTGTTATGGTATATATGGACGTTCTTTAGCATATTAGAGCAAAAAAACCTGTAGACGTGGGGCATTAACAAAATGCATTGTATGAGGACAGGGAAGTTGTTAAAGCGGAGTTACACATAGACGTAAAAACAGAGAACGTGTCAGCTGACACAATCTATCTTATGGGAGCTGCGTGCTAACAAAAACTCACCACCGCATGACCGTGACGTAGACATTGCTTCTCTCTCTTTCTATCAACAGCAAACTTGATATGTTTCTACGTACTTCTGCGCTACGCTATGTAAACATTCTTGGGTAACCGCGCTCTTAATTCCGGTGAACGTTCGCTGTGCAAGTTAGAAATTTTACAACGACTGGGAAATGCTCTCCGGAATGTTTTCTATCGAATGTGATTACTTTTATAAATTTTATTCCAATTTTGCAAAATTGACATATGACCGCCTAGATCGTTCAAATACCCCTATGTGCAGTGGACCCCGCGTCCAAAGCCGGTAGTCTACCTTCTAGTCTAGGCTTAGTTCGTCGCGTAAACTGTTGTTGCTTTTTCCACTTTTTTCATGTCTTAAGCCAAACGCAGCATGTTTCCTAACCTTTTGCCACCACATTTTCCATTTTTACATATACAAACCCCTATTCTGCAACTCTTTCGTATTCGGATTTTGCTACGAATCGTACAAGTAGTATGCTGCAATCCGAATCGTATTTTCGAACTTTCGAAATTCGTAACAATGGCATGCCTAAAATCGAACGAGTAAGAAATTGGCAGCTTTTTTGCGCAATTTTGTACGAAAATAATTCTGTGTCGGGAGCGAGATAAAAGATGTAAATCGCTGTGTGTTCAATACATTACGAGGTGTTCTTTTAGATTTTAGATAAATTTGCGTTTCGCATATAAGTATTTTATTATTTACTATAAATAAGCACTTGATGAGTGTTTTTTAATTCCTTTCCACTTTGTTTTCCTTCATACAGCTGTATTTAGTGATGGCACGATTAATCGAATAACCGATTATAATCGGTTATTTTCATTCGGTTAACGATTTAATTGTATAGAAATTTTGCTTTCGATTTATAGAGGGATTAACCGATTAATTTTCAAAATAATCGAAAAGAAACCATAAAAAATGGACTACTTTACTCTTACAATAATATATGAATCCAAATTACGTAACACAAATCGGCCCTCTAAACACTCCATAATATTAGCAAAAATAAAAGTGGTCGCTCTATTATAATTTTACTAGTTGGTACATGTTCAAAACCTCGTATACTGCTATTTTTTTTTGCAAAAAAAAACGCAACAACAAGGTAGCAGAGGATTTGGTAGGGGAGGGAGGGTTAGGCTCCTAGCAGTGAAGAAGCGAGAAAGCTCGGAGAGATACCCGTTTACTTTCGAGCACAAGTCATCAATTCCGTTCCCAGACGCCATTATCGAACAATCGTTAGCATAGGAGACAATCGAGACTCCCTGATTGTTGAGGGAGCTTTGAAATATATTAGTTAAACAGTAATGGTGAAAGGACACCACCCTGTGGAACCCCCTGTTTTATTCAGACTCAGATAATTCGCCGACCACTGTTTGAGCCTCTGTGGAAGAGAGGAGGCCCCAATGTCTTCTAGCAGGGTGGAGGGACTGACGGTGTCAAATGCCTTTGACAGATCCAGCGCTACTAGAATAGCTCTCTCACAAGGCGGTTGCGGTTTAGGCCACGTGTTATCTGAGTGTTTATGGCGTTAAGTGCTGTTGTTGTGCTGTGCACTTTACGGAAACCATGCTGATGCTTCGCTGGGGTCAGGTGGTTCGTAAAATACAGGAGTAGCAAGGCCTCTAGTGTCTTCGCTACCGGGGAAAGGAGTGTTATCGGACGATAAGACTCTCCTTTGTTGGACGGTTTCCACGGTTTAAGCGGTGGGACCACTCTCCCCATCTTCCAGATGTCTGGAATGACGAGAGTGGCCATTAATAGGTTGAGGACTTCTGTTAGGTATGCTACCCCCTCAGGACCCACATTTTTCAGCATCAGCATGAGGGATGTGTGTTGTCTGACCGCCATTGGCTGTGTGCGCTGCTGTGCAGGGTGCCGCGCTGTGATGGTAGTGGGTGGCGTCGGAATTGGGGCTTGCGACCGTACAGCGCAACACGGGCCCTCGAAGTTCATCGTCAAATCTCGCATGGTGCGCAGACCTGAACATCCCCCAAAGTGGCACCAGCCAAGGCAGGTGTTGCACTTGACTGATGTCACGTTACGCAATATCCTGGTCTGACACACCGTGCAGATTGTAGTAGGTACACGATTCCCACGACAGCCGGTTCTACGTACCGGAATGACTCTGGTTTTACTCGACCAAGGGCTGTTGTTTCGGCGATCTAACCCCGTTTAGGTCGGTAAAATGTCTCAGAAGTAGTTCGTCCATAGGGCTCATCGGCAGTGGACCACATCATTTGTGGCCCCCTGCTGCTCAAACAGAGCAGCCTCCAAGACAAACTCCAGTCGCCGCTACAACAACAACAACAACAACAACAACAAACTCCAGTCCACCTGAGCAGCTCAACACAAACACCACAGCACCACAACACAACGCAATAGACAACACCACAACCACGACTGACCACAAACAGACACAACCACACCACCACCCACACGCCGCCGCCAACTAAGCAAGGGGTGGCATAGGTTGGTGTACTACCCCCCGTTATTGTTTAAATTCTACACATCGAAGTTTCCTCAGCCTCCAGAGGGAGTTCCCCTGAATTGATGACCTGTGTCCGAAAATAAACTGCTCTCTCCCCGACGAAATCAACGGCCACCACCTGGACGCACGAAGGACCTCGAGCTTCAATTAGGGATCTACGTCGATGGCACACCCACTCGGACGGCAAATAACCCGAACATTTTAGGGCTTCCCTTTGATGGTGTGCTCTCCATTCTCCGCGCACAACCGCAATTGTTAACAAAGTACCGAACCCCGATAAGATTCCTAACTTGCTCGTCGGCACCATTTGGGCAAGTGAACCTACTACTCAGCAAACAGTTTCTGCGAACAGACATTTGGTTGAGGAATAGCCTCCCAGGCACGTCAGAAAGCATCTCTTCGAATACACAGTCGCTATCCACTTAAAACCACTAAACTTAAACTCTGTCTCTGATCCAACATCATCGGAACAGCAACTTTCCTCTTTTACTTCTTTACGGGTGCGTATACATCTTTATACATATATACATGTGTTTTGCTTTAAAAAATATTATTTACTTAAACACGTTGAATTGAATACGATAACACGGTTCAACTAAATTTTGTCGTATTTTATCTCAAAAATGGAACCAACCTTTCAGATTTTTTTAATGCTGATTTGAGGTGCATTTATAAAATTTTTCTAGCGCGTCCAGTTTTTGAGAAAAAAGATGTTGAAGTGTCGAAGAATGGCAAAAATGGCAAATTTCAGACATTTTTTGTTTTAATAGAATTTGGACGTATTTTTCCAAACAAAAAACCACGTATTAATGAAAATCCAATTTGTCTGATGGATTCTATATCAGTTCTTCAATAGCATGCACTTGTTTTCCCACAGAAACGAAAATCTCAATCTATGAAATTATCCCCCTTATTCTAGGACCCGATTTTTCGTAATTCGTAATTCGTAGCTACGAAAAACGAAAAATCCTCATGCTGCAACCCTTGCGGAAACATGTGCAGCATTGCCAGCTGTTTTTGTTGTTTTTCGAAGATAGCTGAATGAAGGAAAACAAAGTGGAAAGCAATTAAAAAAAAACACTGATCATGTGCTTGTTTATTGTAAAATTGGTTAATTTTGTATATTGTATTGGAAATGTATTCGTTGAGTATCGAATTTTCTGTCGAACAGAATTTTGCTTTCGTTGGTGCAGCGAAGTGTTAGAAAATTGTGAAAAATGTATGATTTTGCATTCGTTTTCTTACTTTTTGCCGGCTAGACACTAACTTTAAACAATTTTTATTAATTTCATGCAGTTCTAACGTCGCCTCCGTTAGGGCAGGCACCTTGCCGTTGGTGCGGGGGCTTAGTCGAATCACAATCAGACCTTATCATCGGGTGGTAGTGTAATCGTATCTCTACCTCCGGGTACTGTGCGAATGCACTCCATTTCCTATGGTTCGGGCTGCTTGTGAGCGATGACCAAGAACTGCCGATCCCCTAATCCAGGGTGTTAAGAGACACCGTGCCCATTAGAAGGTTTGCAGCCAGGGGGTTTACCAGACCGGCTGTATTTTAACGGCGCCTTCCTGACACCGGGCCGCCTCAAAGAGTAACGGTGGCCATGCTGCGACATGGGGCGCTGCCGTAGTGGACCGTTTTAATTCCCCTTATTATGACCTAGACCACTGCGCCCGCCTCGTCGGGTAGGTGGTCGTACAAACAAGATGAACACAAACAAAAACTAAATCAAAAACAAAACCTAATGAAATCGTCTGCGGTTCTGGACGTGAGGGCAATGGACAGTGTGGCCGGCACCAGCCAAGGACTTGCGGTTAAATCTGGGGGAAATCCCTCCGTTAAGCCTAAACGGCACGCTGGGCCGGCCAGGAAAGCACGCGATTACCGTCGCATGGCTACCAAGATCCTGGCACATTACGGCGAGCAGGGTGCCGCGCAGCTATCTGAGCAGCACGCGCGATCGCTCGAGTGGGCCAGGGGGTGCTAAGCGACGGCCAGGAGGGCTGTGGTGAGGGTGTTTCTGGTTATGCGAGCGCATCCCGTATTGACCCTGTCTAGCGGCATAGATCGCAGGAGAGGGTAATCGCCCTCTCCAATAAGCCCAGAGGGGGAGGGACGCCTCAGCTCTTTAGCGAGATCGCTCAACAGGCGGGCTATATCACTCTGGGCGTTTTGGATCGGGGTAAGAAGGACGGGGCCACCGCCAGGGAGGACTGAAGGAAGGTGTCGTCGGACTTATCAGGGGTATTTATGAGGGTGGTCAGGGAAAACTCGGGGCCACCGCTGCGGTGCAAGAGTGCTGGTTGGCACCAGGGTATGCTCAAGAAGGTGGTGTGCGCCGACGAGCGGTCGGCCTCGCTCTACAGGGGCATTAACTTTGGTCGAGGAGGTGTGGAAGGGAGCCAGACTCGAGGTTGTGAAAAGGGGGACCTTCTCTTGCGTCCGCGTGCTCGGGTCTGGCTTCCCTCGGCACCTTCCTCGCTGAGGGAGGTGGAAGATATCTTACGCTACTGCAACCCGGACCTTCCAGCGCACAACTGGAAGGCAATCCGGTTTGAGAATTCCGACGGTGACTTCCTGCAAGCGCTGATGTTGTTGAATTCGGAATCTCTTTAAGCCTCTCGCCGAAAAACAGGGAGTCATTTACTATGTCTTCGAGAAGGTAGCCATGAAGGTCTACCAGACCGACTCCAGGGGAGATGACGAGCATGTTCCGGTTGCTCTGGCGGGCGAAAATTCGAATGCGGATGATGCCCCCGTAGGTATGGAGGTCGAATCCGTCATGTCGGACAGTGACAGCATTGCTGGCCCTCCTTTAACTGCGGGATCGGTCATCACTCTTGGCCCGCTGTGCCGTGCGCCTGCGGAGGGGTGCTGGAGAGGATTTCGGAGGATCAATCTTCAGCACTCTAAGGCGGCGTCAGCCAACAATTTAATCCGCCTTGAGCAAGGTGGAGTTGATGTAGTCCTGATGCAGGAGCCGTGGCTGAGCAGCTGCAATAAGGCTTCTGGTATCGGGACGAGGGACTACAGACTAGTGGTGCAGCAGGACGTAGGTAGACCTCGATCCTACATGCTCATCCCGAAGGAATTTAATTCTTTTATTTTGTCTCTTTTCAGCGATGGTGACATTGTGACGGTGAGCCTGGAGGGTGCAACCGGAGAACTCTGGTTGAACTCCGCATATATGGCGCACGAAGACGGGGTGGAGCCACCTCAGCGCTTACTAAGGAATGCGGTGGCAAAAGCTAGACGCAGGAGGGTCCGCGTTGTTATTGTGTCTGACGCGAATTCCCACCATACGATTTGGGGCAGCTCAGACATCAACACTAGAGGTGAGTCACTCTTTAACTTTATTCTGTAAGAAAATGTATGTATATGTAATAGGGTACCCACTTTTGTAACGGCTAGTAGATAAGAGGTTTTAGATATCACGCTGGCCTCTTCTGATATAGCTGGAGTCTTTAGTGACCACTCCTTCTCCGAAGGGCGTCCTAAGCACAAACCTTACAGGAATCTGAAGAGAACCAACTGGGACTTATACTGCTGAAGTCTGCAGGAAATACTTCCGGTTGCACCCGTGAGGGGCGGGACCTAGACTGAAAGCGAAATTGACGAATTATTGGGTGTGTTTACCACCTCGTGTAAAAGGGCCATTGAATTGTCTTGTCCCCAGAGTTACCACAAAGGTAAGGGCAAACCGGTCTGGTGGTCGGAGGAGCTCTCCGATCTTAGGGCCTCGAGCAGAGGCCTTTTCAATAGGGCCAGGAAGAGTAAATCAGCCTCCGACTGGGCACTGTATAAGATTGGGCTTGGGATATATAAGTCCGAGATTAGGAAAGCGAAGCGGACGTCGTGGAGACTGTTCTGTGAAAGCGTGGAGGGCAGTCAGGAGTGTTCAAAGTTTAGACGAGTTCTCTCTGAGAATCCCGCTCCGCTGGGATACATCAGGGATGGGGGCGGCGGCTGGGCAATGAGCAGCGAGGAGTCTCTTCGGATGCTCCTTGATGCTCATTTTCCCTGCAACCCGGACCCGGGAGGGATCCGGTTAGAGACGAATGTCTCGGAAAACCTAACCGTGGATCGCCTTCTGTGGGCCATTAGCTCTTTCAAGCCCTCTAAGGCCCCGGGCCCCGATGGCATAATACCGGCCCAACTGCAGAAGTGTCGTGCAGCTGGTTGATGCCCATTTTCGAGGGCTGTTTGGCGAAGGGTGGTCAGAGTGGTATTCATTCCTAAGGCGGGTAAAGCCTCTCATGTATCACCCAGGGATTTCAGGTCGATAAGTCTCCCTCGTTTCTTTTGAAGACGCTGGAGAGACTGATCGATCTGCATTTAAGGAGCGGGATCCTCAGGGAGCGCCTTTCCTTGGATCAGCATGCTTATTGCAAGGGCAGGTCTGTCGAAACGGCCTTACACACGGTCGTTGAAAATATTCAGCCCTATTCTGCATTTCGGCTCGAATCGAAATTTTCTCCGTTTGGCAACTTTGGTATTCTGCGTTC
>NW_023458990.1:39005-40933 GCF_013731165.1 Rhagoletis pomonella
CTCGAATCGAAATTTTCTCCGTTTGGCAACTTTGGTATTCTGCGTTCCGTTTCCTTTCGATCAATCTTCGAAATTTACGATTATACCTATTCTACATTTCGATCGTAGTTCCGTTTTTCTAAGTTGCAAATTTGTTGACGGAGAACGTTTCAATTGTTATTTTCGTGGGTTTAAAAAAATTAAATTTTATAAGAAATTTAACTAAAATATACTATGCATGATTGTAAAAGTCATCATAAATGAATTTTCTCGATTTCTGTGTTTTCGCGAGCGGTAATACGGGCAATACGAAAAATTGGCTCAAATAATGGCAACCAAAAGGTATATTGCGCGACGTTTTCAAAGTGGAAGTCCAGGCGTTTTTGTTTACATTATCTATAAATAAGACTGTGAAATGCACTGAATACAATTTATTCTTTTTATATAAAATTAATCGATGTATGCACATAGATACATACATACATAAAATGTGAAGTTACATAAAAAAAGATGCTTTTATTATTGCACTCGTTTTTACTAACTTATAAAAAGAGGTGCGTATGTTGTCTCGAATTCGATTTGCTATGGAAAGATAAGCTTTGTTCTTCCCCTCCTCCTGACGGCTTTCAAAACGGGATTCATTTACGTTCGAATCTTCCACTCTGTAGTAAATGCAAATGTTTTGGAGTGCTCAAACAACGAATAATTTCACTGACTTTAAACGATGAGTAATAGAGTACAAGATGAATTTCTTATGACTCTTCACTCATCTGAAAATGATCAAACATGTCCCTAAACCTCCGCCTTTCAACTTCCGCATCAGCAATCTGGGACTCGTTCTCCCCTTCAAGCAATAACGCCGCGGCTAAGGATTTCATTCTTATAATTATGTTTCCACTAAATTAAGAGCAACCGAAATTTTATTTTTATATACATAAATAAACAAATATTTAATATATACATAAATGATATTGCCAACGGTATTAAATATTGTGATATTAATCTTTTCGCTGATGACACGTTAATCATGTTAAGTGGTGACCATATTACTGATATTGATTCAAAACTACAAGATGACTTAAATAAAATATATAATTGGCAATGTTTAAACAAACTTAAAATAAATGTAAGTAAAACCAAATACATGGTCATTTCCAGAAGAAATATTGATATGCATGAACTTCGTAATTTAAACATAAACCAACAAAAAATAGAAAGGGTGCGGAGCTTTACGTACTTGGGTATAAAAATTGATGAGAAGCTACAGTTCAATGATCATATTGACTATACCGTAAGCAAAATAGCAAAAAAAATGTACTTTATGCGGCGTACTTGCAAATTACTGAAAAGGAAATATAAAATAATGGTATATGGATCAATAATAAAACCTCTCCTCAATTATTGTCCAACAATTTTCTTCATAATGAATGATAGCCAAATTTATAAATTGCAGAAACAACAGAACCAAGCAATGAGATTCATTCTTCGAAAACGATATGACGCGCCCATTAGAGACATGTTATCAGCCCTTGGTTGGCTAAGTGTGAAACAACAGCACTTTTATTATACGATGAAATTTGTTAAAAACATTATTGAAGATAATTTACCAGAATACCTAAAGATTAACTTAAAGTATGGCAGCAATGTGCACAACAAAGATACACGTAAGAAAAATGACTTCAATTTACCCATGTTAAAGAGCAAATCTGATAAATGTAATCTTTATTACAAGGGTCTTAAAAGTTATAATGAATTACCAAATACTGTCAAGCAATGTAAAAACATCAATGAGTTTAAAAGAAAGTTGTTTGAATTTTGTAAATCTATGCCAATATAATGTAATGTATTACTTTATCACCCCTATGCTGTAATCCGTCGTAGATCCGATTTTGCTACGAATCCTAAAATTGGTATGCTGTAATCCGCGTTGCCGTATCGTAATTTCGAAA
>NW_023458990.1:41033-44825 GCF_013731165.1 Rhagoletis pomonella
ATGTAGAAATCCAAATTTCTCTAACGTTAGAGACTGTGTTTGCTGGGAGTGAGCGCTAGGCGAAGAATTTGGAGTGCAAGGTGGCAAAGTCATTTCCAAAGTCTTGAACCATTTAATTCATTCAACTCGTTTGGAAACCAGTTCAGCGCAGAGTTGTATCAGAAAGCTTCTGCTCCGACCAATCAGAAAGACCCAAAAGCTTTCATTTGACACGCTAACGTTCAAAAAATTTATATTCTGAAAAATATTAAAAATTATCAAAAAATATCAGAATTGTATGCATGTCTGCCCGCCAAAAAAGAGGCCAAGCCGGTAATTGTTATTTTCCATGAGGTCTCATCGTACACAGAGATAAATGGTGCATACGAACTAAACATGTAAACAAAATTTTGATCATGTGTTATATGGAAGAAAATGCGCAACACCCTCCACAAAAAAAATTCTAAAAAATCAACGGTAATGTTTAGCGACTTGAAACTAAACTACTAAAATAAACATAATTTGCAAGCAATATCGTTTTGAATTTCGTTGCTAATTAGTTGCACGCATCTGTATGTACATAATATGTATAAGCACACTATTTAGTTTGCTCGATTTGTAAACAAAGCTTCTCAGCGGTGAAAAATGTGCTATTGTGAACAGCCTAAATGAGCGAAATTTACAATAGCGCTATTCTTCATCGAATAAGCACCATAATACCAAATGAAAATTCGTTCGACAGCACTTTAGACCGCAGTCGAAGATCGAATGCAACTCATAATAGGGGTGTTTTTTTTTTTTATGGATCGCTTTTCAGGGTCCAGCAATAGTCAGCAAGCATGTGGAAGGTTGATTTCCTATCATACCACTTCTCCATAGTGGCTATGTCCTGGTGGAGTCGTTCGCCATGTTCTTCGCTATTGTTTTTTTAACACTTTTTTTTAATTTTTCACCCCTTTCTACGCAATCCATCGGCTTGAGATAGAATCTTTCAGACGAATTGGATTTTCATTAATACGTGGTTTTTTCTTCGGAAAAACTACGTACAAATTCTATTTTTTTTTTTTTAAATTTGCCATTTTTTACCATTTTTCGACACTTCAACAGTTTTTTTTTTTTTTCAAGAAAAATCTTGTAAATGCACTTCAAATCACCATCAAAAAATCTATAAGATGAAACCCCGCTTTTGAGATAAAATACGACCAAATTATTTTGAACCATGTAATTGGGTCACGCCCTATAATTTCTTACCTGAACACCTTTTCGTACGTCTCGACCGCCGAATCTACTTTGCGAATTGCCATACCCACCACCGCCACCTCCACCGGAACATGATCGGAGAAATTCGGGCACTTCCTGCGATGCACCTTCAAGAATTTTAACCAAATCACTGGCCATGGCCGAATCTTGTTCGGGATCGAAGAAACTAGTTGCGCGTCCATTGTTACCAACGCGGCCCGTACGACCAATACGATGGACATATTCATCGATGGAATTAGGAAGATCGTAATTGATAACGTGTTTAACGTTCTTAATATCTGCAAAATGAAATGCAAATATAATTTGAATGGTATATTTACATAGAATGTGGCGAATTGATTACATACCTAAGCCACGAGCAGCGACTGAAGTTGCTATCAGCACTTTCATTTTTCCGGATTTGAAATCTGCTAAAGCCATTTCTCGTTGACGCTGCAGGCGATCGCCATGGATAGAAGTAGTTGGGAACTCAGTTTCCGATAGTAGAGATGCCAGAAAATCTGCACCACGCTTGGTTTCAACAAATACAATTGTCCCGTCACTGCTTTCGCCCAGCAACTCCTATCGAAAAATAGGTTCCTTTCAAATTAAAATGACTTATTTAAAGCAAAAAGAAAATTACCATCAGTTTAGACCGTTTCTGGAACTTTTTAACTTCAAAAATCTCTTGGGTAACATCGGAGCAGGCGCCACCAACCACACCAATAGTAATAAAAATATAATTGGACAAATATTCGCCAGCCAGGCGCTGTATCTCCTCGGGGAAAGTAGCAGAGAACATCAAGTTTTGGCGTTCGTCCATAGGGCGCATTGTCGGATGATGCATCAATGTATTTACATTTTCCTTGAAACCCATATCCATCATTCGATCGGCTTCATCGAGCACTACGTAACGCGTCTCCTCAAATGTTATGAAACCCTTTTCGACGAAGTCCAGTAAACGACCCGGAGTGCATATCAAAATGTGACAGCCTTTTGCGATATTTTCGCCTTGATGTTTGCTTGAAGTGCCACCGTAAACAATGCTTATCTTCAAATAGGAACCCAGCGCAAACTTTCGGGCCTCAGAGAAAATTTGTATTGCCAACTCGCGAGTAGGAGAAACAATCACCGCCTGCGGTTTACCGATTGACAAATCACAACTCTCTCCCAGAATTCCATTGATTATAGGGAGCAAGAATGCAGCCTGTTGAATATTTTATACATATTTGGGTTGTATAGGTGAATGTAATCCATTATACTCACTGTTTTCCCTGATCCCGTTTGAGCGCATGCCATCAAATCTCTCCCATCCATAATCACTGGTATAGCAGTTTTTTGTATAGGTGTAGGTACCTTATATCCGGACTTACGCACGTTATCCATGATCAAATCGCGCAAGCCGGCATTATCAAAAGATTTAAGTGGTAGCGGAGCATTTTCGCCTGACACCTATTAAAAAACACAATGTGAAATTCTAATATAAACATTTAAATGAAGATAAGCCATTACCCGGACTGGTATATTGTCATATTTGGAGAAATTTATTCCCGATGAGATTCCACTACTAAAGATCTCGTCTTCATTATCAGTGGGTTCCGGAGGTATGTAAAACTCACGCTGTTTCTGCTCGCCCTCGTTTTCGCCTTTGTTGTTATTGAAACCATTGTCATCATCTCCATTTCTGTCTCCATCATTACGGTCACCAAAACCATTACGATTTCCCCGGCCGCCACGCCCACCACCGCCGCGACCGCCGCGGCCGCCACGAAAACCTCCACCGCCACGTTCTCTGTTTTCTTTGTACACAAGTCATTTGTTTATTTTAGAAGTATTTTAATTTATTAAGTATTTTCTTAATAAAGATAGTAACGTACAAATATAAATTGTTCAAATGCAAACGAAACATACATATGTATAGTATATATACTGTGCAAAATTTTGTTCGAAAATGATAACTCTAAGTACTTCCACATTGTATTTGAAAATTTAAAAAACCATATGCATCCAGGGAAAAAGTTGAAAACCGGGAATTTTATAGTCATTTGCTATGTGAGATAACTTACGAGAAAAATAAAAAAATCTGAAAAAGTTTTAAGAATTCGCGAAATTATCGTTTTTCAAATTGAGAAAACAGCATTTTAAATTTTTTTCAAAAATATCCGGTTCTGATAAATAATAATAATAATAGATTGGCCGAGCTTCTCCTCCGGTTCTGATTATCCCACCGCAAAAAGCTCTCCACCAGATTAAAGGCCTTCGAAATCCCTATGAACTTGCTATACAATGTTTTGCAATCAAATTATCAGTTTAAGAGCTATCTACAAATTTATGGGTGAAATCGGACACAATCTTAAGTCGCATCGTTATTCTATTGTGAATTACACCTAAAAGCTGCAAACATTTGTTTTTATTGTTTTATGTTATATTCCAGCAAACATTGAGGTTAGTTATCGATTAGAGAACTAGCCACATTCTCCAATCTCAAACGTTTGAGATCGACTCGAAAAACTATCGAGAATCATAGCAATCTCAACAAAAATGGGACATAGTTCTCGACTCGAGAAAATATAA
>NW_023458990.1:44925-48435 GCF_013731165.1 Rhagoletis pomonella
AAAATTTTTATTAAATGTATTTGCAATAAATTAATAATGAATTATTTAAAGTTAAAAATAATTTATGATTCATTCATTTGGAATATTGCTTATTTACATTTATTGGAATTTGCGTTGTTTCTCTACTCGTTCACGAATCGAATTCTAATGTAGTTCTCTAACTTCGTCATCGACTCGATTAGAGAATTACCCTAGTTATCTAATGTAGAAATCCAAATTTATCTAACGTTAGAGACAGTGCTTGCTGGGATTAACGCTTATTTCATTTCAAAGTATATAGATGCAAATCGATTTGAAAGTAGAAGTTGTAGTTTAGTAAATGATATTGGATTCAAGCAACGTACCGATACCGTACAGCGCATTTGATCGTAAAATCAATTAAAATATCATTTCCGGTGGCAGGATTATGCACATTAGACCGGTAAAATTACTTTTTCTCAAAAGAAAAAAAAAATGTAACAGCGATTTTTTTATGCAGTTTACTTCTAATTCACACGTAGATCATGGATCCACGGTCTGGCCCCTAAATTTCATTTGGCAACATTCCGCCATCTTGGATTTTATTTTTTTGGGGTTTTTTGCGATTTGCAAGCTTATTTTGCATTTTTCGTAAAAAATGGTTACATAAAATTTTTAGAGAATTTAATTTCCCACATTTGTTGTATAGAAGAATTCCTGAGCCGGGAAGCACCGCGAGTGAAACCGATAATCTGCCACCTGAAAAAGGCCTTATTTTGAGTAGGCCAGAAAACCACTCGAGCGGTCCTGCCTCTAGCCAAGAAGTCCAGGACGTTCCCGTGGTCACTCGTCTGGCGGAGGAATCAGACTCGGCATCAGAATCGGAAAGTGATACGCAATCCGCTTCTGGGGACGGGTCTGATTTTGGTCACTGGACGAGGGATCTCGAGAAGCTGTTTCTGGCATCGGTAACGGAGGACGCCGATGGTACTGTTGTAGAGGTGTCCAAAGGGACCGCGCCAGGAGCTATGGAAGGCGACAACTCCTTAAAGGTCCTACAAACTAACCTTCACCACTCCAAAGCAGACTCCGCAGCTCTGCTCCTGCACCTTAGTGACAAAGGGGAGGAGCTAATTTTTGTCCAAGAGCCCTGGGTTGTAAAACAAAGGGTCTGCGGACTTAACTTTGATGCTTACCACGTTGTGTCGGCCCCAGTGGCAGGTAGGATCAGAGCATGTATATTAAATAAGAAAACTATTTCTTATAATTTACTCACTCATTTTAGCGATGAAGACACGGTGAGCATCAATGTGAAGGGCAAATCTGCTAAACTCTGGTTGGTCTCAACCTATATGGCTCACGATCGCCAAGACTGCCCCCGCTAGGTTCCTGGACGTGGTGAAAGAGGCCAATTTTAGGAAGTTTTCCACTCGTTATGGGGTTCTAACAACATCAACTCTAGAGGTGAGTTACTACTTGATTTCATACTATCTTATAATCTAGTTATTTGTAATATTGGTTGCAGACCCACCTTTGTTACCTCAATCAGGAGGGAGGTACTTGATATTACTTTAACGTCCAAATTTTTTCTTGGGGAGCATTAGGGAATGGCATGTAATAAACGATCATTCATTCTCTGATCATATGTACCTATCATTCGAAATCTCTTTAGAATCTCCGGTTCCGGTTCTGTATAAAAACAAGAGACGTACCGACTGGACTATAGGTAGGTACTATTGGAGTCTTTGCCCAACGACGCTTCTCTCAGTAGGCTCGGCTTACTGTTACCCATTTGATGAAGTGGAGCCTATATTCGCAGACCTTGCTTCTCTCGGCTAGTTAAGCTCATTGCAACAAATTGAAGAAGCCGTAGATTACGGCCTTCTCTGCGTTATGCCCAATTGTACTTCCGAGAGGAAAGAGGAAGCCACACTGGTGGACCAAAGAATCGCCTATTTATGGAAGGAAAGCAGGAAACTCTTCAATGCTTACAAAGTAGCCCTGAAGAAATTTAAGAGTGCCAGCAGGAAAGCCCATAGGGACTCCTGGAAGGATTATTGTGATAGCATAGATGAACAATCGGAGGGTAATCGCTTGCGAAAAGTGCATGCCAAAAATCCGACGAACCCAATGTTTATTCAGAAACCGAATGGCGACTGGACATCATCCCAAGAGGAAATGCGTGAGGTTCTAATGAGCGCACACTTTCCAGGGTGTACTGAGGAGCCTGGCGTTGCTCGCGCCCCTTCAGGCGGTTCCAATGAATTCAAAAATTCAACTGGATAATTCACTGCGTC
Organism: Rhagoletis pomonella; assembly: GCF_013731165.1. Lineage (NCBI taxonomy): Eukaryota > Metazoa > Arthropoda > Insecta > Diptera > Tephritidae > Rhagoletis > Rhagoletis pomonella. The sequence goes on from NW_023458990.1 coordinate 47,181, forward strand.
ATCTTGATTCCTTGCGCTATCAACAGATTTATATGTTGTCACTCCACCTGGCAATTTTTCTAGAATTTGATAATTGATTGAATTGACATGCACATTTTTTGGTGCCAATATTGCGCGTTCTCTCAACCAATCGAGATCCAGGTAATTTTGAGCAATATTTGGAAACACGCGTTCAATCAATTTTTCTTTTAATTGGAGAATTGTACAAAAATTCTTCGGCAATGTAATTAAGCCATTTGTATTATCGATTCGAACTTTGGCATTTCCGATCTCTAACAATTGCTTCGAGAACCGATCTTCAGATTGATTATTGTGCAACTGAACACGCATGTTTATGTGTAATGTCAATTTTTGCACATATCGCCACAGAGGGGAAGACTTCAAGCATGCATTGATCTCATCTGCCGGTGTTGATCGTGGAATCACGGGCAATATTTGTCGAAAGTCACCTGACAATAATACCAAAGCACCACCAAAAATCTGTTGATTTCCACGTAAATTCTGCATTGTGTTGATTCTCCAAAGTCCAAAATAGAAAGAGCGAATATCAATGTACTCCACCTATTCGATAATACGATGAAATGACAGATATGTTGTGTTGTGGTGACTTTCATTCCATTGGCTCTACAAAATCCCTATTGAAAAACTTGCAGCCATGTTTATACTTGACTTAATTTATCCGAAGAAAAAATAAACACAGCACATCATAGCAACTATTTTTCACTGTTTTCGATTTTCCATGTATCTGCTGTTGTACCATATACGTGGTTCATGTGACAGACATAAACTGTCATATATCATGAACCGCTGGACCGAATTCGGCCACACTTCACATAACCCATAAAAGTCGTCAAAATGGTGCTTACGACAATCTTTTATTCAAGCGACGATATCGCAGAGTGTGCTACCTCAAAATTCAAATCGAAAAATGTAATTGCTTGTGGATCGGACAGATTCATAGCAATTAATACAAAAAAATATATTTTGGTCTAAAAATAAGCTGCAAAATTTTATTCGAATATGATAACTTGCACGTTGCATTTGAAAACTTAGAAAACCATATGCATTCAGGGAATAAAGTGTTTAAGAAAACAGTTGAAAATCGTGAATGTTATGGTCATTTTCTATGTAAAATAGCTCACAGAATCTGGTCAAAAATAAAAAAGGAATAGATTTTAAGAATTTTCGAAATTATCGTTTTTTTTTTTAATTAAGAAAACAGCATTTTCAATTTTTTCCAAAATATCGGGTTCTA
>NW_023458990.1:48535-50453 GCF_013731165.1 Rhagoletis pomonella
AATTAAGAAAACAGCATTTTCAATTTTTTCCAAAATATCGGGTTCTAATTCTCACATTGCGAAAAGCTCTCCACCAGATTAAAGGTCTTCGAAATCCCTATGAACTTGCTATACAATGTTTTGCAATCAAGAGTTGCAAGTTTAAGAGTTATCTGCAAATTTATGGGTGAAATCGGACACAATTTAGGTCGCATCGTTATTCTACTCTGAATTACACCTAAAAGCTGCAAACTTTTTGTTCTTATTTTTATGCTGTATTAAAGCTTATTTAATTTCAACGTATATAGATCCAAATCTTTTGCATATAGTTATAGCAAATTTAGCAACGTATCATTTCCATTGGCATGATTCTGCACATCGCAATTTAGAGAAACGGCTGACAATAGTTTTGTTTCATTAAGCAATAATTTGTAATATTTTGTAACAATTGTTACGAATTATCATGCCTTGGCTGGCAAAAAAGTTGATAAAATAAGATAAATTGAGATAGCAAAATAACAGTTGATTTTTAGCTTTCTGCAGGATAAATTTCTACTTGTAAATATTTTCCACCAAAATAAAAACTATTTTACTAAAGTTACATATAACTTCAAGCTTTTTCCATGGTTTGCGTTTTTGTCCTTTTCTATCCTCTCATATGAGAGAAATTCTCAGAATTGCTTGTAAGTTACTGTATAATTATTTTAAGACGCCAAGAAGACAAATTTAGTAAAATTAGATAAATTTGGTACGAAAAACAAAAAAAAAAAAATTGTAACAGATTTTTTGATGCAGTTTACTTCTGTTTGACACGTAGATCATGGATCCAAGGCAGAGGCGAACGCTGGTAGGGGTTTTGGTGGTTCAAATTATGTGGGGTTAATATTATGTGCTTGACAAAAGGTGTTCAAAGATTTTCAAAATGCTACAGCTCAGAGGCATTTTATGGTAGTTGATCAACAATTTCTACAATTTAGCTCAATAATCCATGCAAATTCCACAATACCTCAACTTCAAAGCCCAGTATCTCAAGAAATATCGATGTTAGCGATTTGGAGTTCCGTAACGTTTTTGTAGGAAATTGAATGTCCTACAACTTAGTAATTAACATTTTTTCTGTTGCTCTTGTTATTTACGAGATAGGGACAAAAAAGAAACGAGAATTTCATGAAAAATTGGACAGTGGACACTTTTGTACAGCATTCAATTCTGAAGAATCCCCATCATTGATTATACCATAAAATGCCTCTGACCTATAGAATTTTGAAAAAAAGCAATCAAAGTTTACGTGTAATTTAAATGGTAAATCTTTGCACGCCTTGCTAGAGCACTTAGTATTAATATTTTCAGGGATTTTTTTTTTGTTTAGGTATTTCCCAAAAATTTCGAGGTGGGAGTAAAAGAAAATAGTCGCTAAAAAAACATCATAATTTACATAGTACAGTGGTGATTTAAGCATATGCGCAGGCGCGACGTTACAAAAAACAAGTGGATTTTGACGTGGGTTACTAAATTGCAAAACGCTGGGAATTGGGCAAGACTATTTGTATAAAATTTTTTGTAGTAATATTCCAAGTTTTTAAATGTACAAATCTTTTCTGCTTTTCGTTTAATCAGTTGAACTCTGTGACGTGACGTTACCTGACGTTACGTTACTAAAATTTCCATTGAAAAGGTATTTTTTTTAACGAAGAAAATATGCATTTTATGTCGAATAAACTTTTTATTTTGACATTAGCACCCCTAGCGGTTCCATTTTTTGCAAGTCTATATCCTACTAGGTTTCAACTCAACATGCTAAATTTGAAACAGATCGTAGTATACATATATGCGGCTTTTGCAAATATCTCGACCCTGGCACCACGTAGCTAGATAATTTTTCGCAAAAAGGTTTCTGCTTAAATTACTGGTATATATTATAAAAAGAGGCCAAGTTAAG
>NW_023458990.1:50553-54072 GCF_013731165.1 Rhagoletis pomonella
TTCTGCTTAAATTACTGGTATATATTATAAAAAGAGGCCAAGTTAAGTTGGCTCATACATAAATTAGATAATTGAATTTTATTTATTTCTTTCGCGGTCGACTTTTCCCTGGAAACACCCATATGTCAGCAATCGAAATTATTAAAAAACTTTAAATAAAGATATATTGGACCACCAAAACGCATATTTAATGGAACTGATTAAATCGAAAAAAAAATGTTCACATAACCATGTCGTAACCTTCTATTCTATGAACCTTGCGCACCTAAATTTCATTTGGCAACATTCCGCCGTCTTGGATGTAAGTTTTTTTGGGGTTTTTTTTTTTGGGATTTGCAACCTTATTTTGCATTTTTCGTAAAAAATGGTTCAATGCAAATTTGTAGAGAATTTAATTACCCACATTGCATTAACCTGCAATTTTTGCACAAAGTTTGAAATGTGGACTTATATGGTGTTTGTTATATAATAAGGTCGACTTTCATGGAAAAATAATAAACATTAAATAAACAAAAGCAAAATAGCCAAAATTGATCAAAATGTTGCTGACTTAATTAGCTGATCACATATATGTAATACTTCTATATTGCTAGTACATTCAGAGTACATTCCCCAACATCAGAGTGCCGAAACATTGAAAAAAGAAAGAGAGATCCGATAAGAGAATGTACTCAGAATGACAATTTTACTTTTCAAAATTCAGGAGCGGTTTCACAAATTTTTATTTAAAAACAACTCTTAAGAAATATTAACAAAAAAAAAAAATTTGTAAATCTATGAGAAGCGCTGCGGCCGTTGGTGGTGGCAGAGGATAAAAATACCAGTTAGAGAAGGACTTGGCATCAGTTGGCATTTCCAATTGGCGTCAATCAGCATCGAAGGGAATCGAATAACGTGCTTTATTGGATTCGGCCAACATATAAAATACCACACCGCTTTATGTGTAAATAAGTTTTGTTTTTATTCGGAAAAATCTTCTACCTTTCAATTTTTCAGATTTCCAAATAACGAGGAGCATCGGAGAAATTCGTCATACCGAGCCCTGACCGCTAAAATAATTTAGGTATATATATGTATATATATTTTTAATTTACTTTTTGATGCAGGTGCTCTAAGAGGCATTTATGCATCAAAATTAAATTTTTAAAAAAGTTGTCTTACTTCATTTTCGTGGCTAGGGCTCGATATACATTTCAGAGTGAAGGAAACATGAGACCGTCAAATTTGTGTTTGTTTGTTGAATCCCCTGACCCGGCCCTGTTATGATATGGCACTTCATTCTATGTATAAATATACACGTATACTTCTACAATCACACAAATTTTCATAGGCTGTTTTTTTTTTGATTTCGAATGGAAAACTCATTGCGATCATATTGTACTAGCAAAATAGAAGTATTACTTATATGGCTGATCACCAAGTGTACGCACTATCAACTCGCTTCAAGCTGTATATGTACATATCGAGCCCTAACCGCCAAATTATTTTTGATGCGGAAATATCCCTAGGGCATTTAGATGTATTTCTGCATCAAAAAGAAAATTTTGAAAAAAAATGGCGCTTACGTTATTTTAAAGGTTCGGGCTCGATATGTACGTATGTATGTATATAATTTAATTTTTGTTCCTTTGTAGAAGCAAGTATAGGTTGCTGAAGAGCTCGTTTAAGTTAAGACATTTGTACATATATATGTACAGTGACGAGCAAAACTGTAACACGGTGTAACACTTTTTATTTCAGCCACCGCTAAATTTCCAAGTTCTAACGACTTTCATCCTTTTGTTGTATATTCTTGTTGGTACATCCCTACTCCCTCTCTCATAACGATTTGAAGTCAATACAACAACAATAAAAAAACCAGCAGACAAAAATGTAAATTAAGGCAGATGTTACAGTTTTGCACTCACTCTCAGTTTTGCATTTGACAGTTATATCTTACTTAGTTGGAAGTCAGATGACTTTTTTCTGTATTGTAATTGATTGAAGAAGTGATCACCAGTAAATAATATAGTTAATCAGGAACCATAAATGTAAATAATAGATTTACTGCGGCAAGGCGGAACCGCACGAAAAGTGGCAAAAAATTTTGGAATTTGCTACTTGAAAATGTTAAGACTGAGAAAAAATATAGCCTAAAGTGTTCCCAAGGACAAAGGAACTCTGTCAAAAAATATTACGGTACGATATCTTGTGAACTTAGCAGCAAGTAGCGATGCAGCCACTATTACAGAGGCGCTTAAGGTATTAAAATTTAATGCAAATCAATAGACAGCGAGGCGAAGAATTGCCAAAGTGAGCGCAAAGGCATCATAAAGAAGAAAAAATCAAATCTGATCATAATACATGTGCGAGTGTGGCAGCATATTTTTAAGTTTCAATTTAAGGTTATTTGGTCTGACAAGACTAAATTAATCGCTTTCATTCAGATGGCCGGGCATGGTATTGGATCAAAGACCCAAATTAAGCCCATGCGCATCATGTAAGGCAAACTGTGAATCACAGTGGTCGGTCAATAATAGTTTGGGGTTGTATTTAAAAAATTTTGTCTGCCCGTTAGTACGTATTATGCGTAAGGAACAGTATCTGTTCATATTTCAACAAAATTTGCTAGATGTAGTCGAAAAAATGAGTTTCTGCTGAAAAATCAACCAAAACGCACTGCACATGTTCGCAAAGCCTGGATACAAAACCAAAAATTGGCTAATTTGAAATGACCTCCACAATCCGCGGACATAAATCTCATCGAGAATTTGCGAAATCAGCTAAAAGCACAGCTTAATAAGTATCAAAGTCCGTAAAATCGAGTACATGAGCTGTGAAAGCAAACTAATGATATACCTCCATAATTTTTACTAAGATACAAATAAGGTATGCCAAATCGCATCCAGGAACTGAAACAAGCAAACGAGTACTGAACATTGTGTTACTAGTTCTTTTTTTTCGTGAAAATTGTTAAAAAGTTCTTAAAAATATATGACATCTGTAACATCTGGCTTAATTTACATTTTTGTCTGCTGGATTTTATATTGTTGTTGTATTGACTTCAAATCATTATGAGAGAGGGAGTAGGGATGTACCACCAAGATTATACAACAAAAGTATGAAAGTCGTTAGAACTTGGAAAGATACCGGTGGCTAAAGTAAAAAGTGTTACACCATGTTACAGTTTTGCCCGTCACTGTAGAGTGGTTAAAAAAAATTTTTTTTTGGAAATTCATAAGAGCTACCTCAAATTATTGTTAATTGTTAAAAAAAAAGAAATGTTTTTTCTATTTTGAAAAAAAAAAATGTTTCTTAGAGGTCGCGCAGGTCGGTTTTTTATAAAAACTCTGATGTTCTCAATTTTTTTTATTTTCTTGACATGCTAAAATGCGGTTAAAATTTTGTTTTTTACATATAATTACTCTGGTATTATTGGGAAACTTTCCCTTATTTACATACCTATCTTGGGCAGTTAGAATGGGCCTAGTGCCTTAACTTGGCCTCTTTTTATAATATATACCAGTAATTTAAGCAGAA
>NW_023458990.1:54172-57609 GCF_013731165.1 Rhagoletis pomonella
TAGAACCCGATATTTTGGAAAAAATTGAAAATGCTGTTTTCTTAATTTAAAAAAAAAACGATAATTTCGCAAATTCTTAAAAGCTATTCCTTTTTTATTTTTGACCAGATTCTGTGAGCTATTTTACATAGCAAATGACCATAACATTCACGATTTTCAACTGTTTTCTTAAACACTTTATTCCCTGAATGCATATGGTTTTCTAAGTTTTCAAATGCAGCTTATTTTTAGGCCAAAATATATTTTTTTTCCGCCGGGCAATCTGTATATCTAAAAAACCGGTCTAATGTACATACATATCGCTCACCTAGATCTAAAGTGCGATCAACTAAAAAAAAAATAGGACTTACCTCCAATGAATGCAAATATTTTTATCTTCATGATTAATAATAGATTGGCGCTTACACATATGTTAGTGTTTGGCCGAGCTTCTCCTCCGATTTGTGCTGTGCGCCTTGATGTTGTCACACAAAGCGGAGGGACCTACAGTTTACGCGGACTCCGAACGGCGATTGTATTTTTATGAGAAGCTGTTTTTCATGGCAGAAATACACTCGGAGGTTTGCCATTGCCTCCCGAGGGACAACCGCTGTTAAGAAAAAACCTTTTTTCTATATTTTTTGCGATGTTGCTTTGACCAGGGATTGAACCCAGGCGTTGCGGAGTGGAAGCGCGCACTGCCTACCACTACACCACAGCGGCTTCATGATTATATACACTAAATAAAAAACTGTTATAATTGATTTTGTATTAATTGTTATGAATCTGTCCGATCCACAAGCAATTGTATTTTTCGATCTGAATTTTGAGTTAGCACACTTTAGATCTAGGTGTGCGATATCGTCGCTTGAATAAAAGATTGTCGTAAGCACCATTTTGACGATTTGTAGTTATAAATAGATGCAGTTCATATACATATTTTGAAATAAGATCCTTCGATTGGTGTTATCAGTTTTTGGATATCTACTTTAGTTTCCGAGATATTTACTAAAATGTTGTCGTTCATTTAGTAAAAATTGAGGTATCTATTAATGTAGTCATACTAAAATAATCAAAATTTTTCAAATTACGTTATTCATGTTTGAATAAAACGTATCGCTAACTTAGGACAAATTTATATCACATTTTGTCGTATGTCATACAAAGTGGCTGGAATAAAATTCTTCACAAATGTAGCATACGACAAAATTTTACTAATGGTGTTTTCGTTGCTACCAAAAAATGTCGACTTTAATACATATAAAAAAAATTAAGATTTGTTATCTTTTTAATTTTTTCCTTGCTAAACATATTTTTTTCATAAAAATTAAAATATCTTTATTCAACAATTTTTATTGAACTTGAGGCCGTTTTTTAATGAAAACTTATTGTGGAAAAGCAACAATATTTGAAAAATGGTAGAAGTGATAGCTATTTCGGAAATCACCACATTTCCTCATCAGACTTCTTTCAGTAGGATTCGAACCAACGATCCCACTGACTCAGTCAGTTGCCTACGCACTGTGCTAAGTGCGCTTGTTAATTCTTGTTGCTTATTTCCACTATTTCACTTGTTAAGCCAACTACAATCAAGCGCAGCTATTCCGCTGCAATTAACTTGATCATGTGGTTTTTGATTTTGTTGGTTTTTGTTAATATTTCTATTATTAGAATGTTTAACTTTTAGGTGTGCTCGTCCTTAAGTTATTTGTTTTTATTATTTTATGGCCTTATAGCAATTATATTCAACAATTTTTATTGAACTTGAGGCCGTTTTTTAATGAAAACTTATTGTGGAAAAGCAACAATAATTTGAAAAAATGGTAGAAGTGATAGCTATTTCGGAAATCACCACATTTTCTCATCAGACTTCTTTCAGTAGGATTCGAACCGACGATCCCACTGACTCAGCCAGTTGCCTACGCACTGTGCTAAGTTCGCCTTGCTAATTCTTGTTGCTTATTTCCACTATTTCTCTCGTTAAGCCAACTACAATCAAGCGCAGCTATTCCGCTGCAATTCACTTGATCATGTGGTTGTTGGTTTTGTTGGTTTTTGTTAATATGTATTTCTATTATTAGAATGTTTAACTTTTAGGTGTGCTCGTCCTTAAGTTATTTGTTTTTGTTATTTTATGGCCTTATAACAATTATATTCAACAATTATCCGAATTCCGAGTTCCGAATTGGTCCCAAAAATCCCGCAGATCCCGATTTAAAGCCGAAAATCTCGAAAAATCTCCAAGTATCCCGGAATAGTCCTGAAAATCCTGTAATAGTCCCGAAACTCTCGAAGTAGTGTCGAAAACCCCGAAATAGTCCCAAAAATCCCGGAGTAGTCCCGAAGATCCCGAAATAGTCCCAAAAATCCTGAAAATCTCGAAGTAGTTTCGAAAACCCCGAAATAGTCCAAAAAATTCCGAATTGGTCCTAAAAATCCCTAAGATCCCGAAACAGACTCGAAAAACCCGAAATAGTAACAAAAAATTCGAAATGGTCCCAAAAATCCCGAAGTAGTCCCGTAAATCGCGATATGCGCCCGATAACTCCGAGAATACCGAAGTTGTCTCGAAAAACCCGATATAGTCTACAAAATCCCGAAGAATTCTCAGAAATCCCGTAATAGTCCAAAAATCTCGAGAACCCCAGCAAGAAAATCTCGAGGAAGTTTCGCAAAACCCGAAATAGTCCCAACAATACGGAATTAGTCCCAAAAATCCCGAAGTATTTGCGTTGCCTAAAAGAATATTATTTAGCTGAAAAATCACAAATCAAAATGCATTTAATATATAAGTAACTAGCGGTACCCCGGTGTGCTTCTCTATACCAAATATTGAAAAATGAATGAAAAATCCTGGAATTTTTCTGCATGAAGATATCATTTGTTTTATTTCAAAATTTTTGATTCTTTATTTTAAATCTTAATCCAACACATTTGGATATACAACATTTTTTGTTTTTCCATCTTGGGTATGAATAAATAAACAATTTGGGATGCCAACTCTTGAACAGGCCACGTATAGCTGCCCGTGCGAAAAGCACGGCTCCTCCAAATTCAATCCGCATACTTGAAGAGTTTGTCCTTGCGCCTTGTTGACGGACATGGCAAATGCTAGACGCACTGGGAATTGCAAACGCTTGAATTCAAACGTCATGTCTGTTGTTATCAGTGGAATACGCGGTATGAGCACAATTTCACCTTTCCCTTTGCCAGTCAGTATTGTTGCTTCAACTAAATTCGCCATCATTTTTTTTGCTGCCAGTCTTGTGGCATTACACAGTTTTTGAGCATTTAAATTCCGTAGTAAAATAATTGATGAGCCGACCTTTAAATTCAAACAATGTGGTGGCATACCAGGCGGTTCCAATGAATTCAAAAATTCAACTAGATAATTCACTGCGTCATCTTGATTCATTGCGCTATCAACAGATTTATATGTTGTCACTTCACCTGGCAAT
>NW_023458990.1:57709-58445 GCF_013731165.1 Rhagoletis pomonella
TTATATGAAAAGCGGCCGTAATTTTAGTCCGATTTCAATAATTTTAAGCGTTTTGCTTATATGTAGCAAGCGCAATAACCACAGCGAGTTTGGTTTAAATTGGTAGAACGGTTACCGATATACATATATGTGATCATAAGTGGGCGCTGCCACGCCCATTTTCCCAAATTTTACCATTAACGTATTTCTTGGTGGAGAATTGTTGCAAGCATCAATTTTGAATAAATTAGCTTCAATATTTACTGATTTATAGAAGATTTTGTATTTCTTTAAATTACCGTTATATGGGATGTGGGCGTGGTGGCGATTTTAAAAATTTTCGGCGATTTTTTATGCTGTACCAAGGCCAACAACTGTGCCAAGTTTGGAAGAAATTAGTGCAGCGGTTACCGAGATATACACATGTAACCATAAGTGGGCGTGGCTACGCCCATTTTCCAAAAATTTATAACACTCTAAGTTGTCGTCTAAAAATTGTTGTAAATATTAATTTTGAGTGAATAATCTTCAGTAGTTACTAAAATATCGCAGTTTTCGTATTTCCGAAAATTACCGTTATATGGGATGTAGGCGTGGTTATTGTCCGATTTTTCGGCCATTTAGTATGCTGTATCAAGGCCAACAACTGTGCCAAGTTTGGAAGAAATTGGTGCAGCGGTTACCAAGATATACACATGTAACCATAAGTGGGTGTGGCTACGCACATTTTCCAAAAATTTATAATATTCTTATTTTT
>NW_023458990.1:58545-59870 GCF_013731165.1 Rhagoletis pomonella
AGATATCTCAATTTTTGCTCGAGTTATCGTGTACACGGACGGACGGACAGACGGACAGATGGACGGACAGACAGACATGGCTTAATCGATTTCTTTTTTCATCCTGATCATTTATGTATACATTTGTCTATATCTATCTCGATTCGTTTTGGCTGTTACAAACAACCGTTATGTGAACAAAATTAATATACCCTTGTGCACAAGTGCGCTCGGGTATAAAAATTATTGAGTTAGCTTATAACTTGAGAACGGCTTCACCGAATTCCACCAAATTTACAAACCATATTCGGGCCATCATGCAGATATTTTGGCCAAATTTGAAAAAGGGGACGTGGCATATGTATCTTATGTATAAAAATAAGTACACGTTTTTGGTGTGAGCTTATAACTATAGAACGGCTTCACCGAATTCAATCAAATTTATATGGCATATTCAGGCTATCATGCAGATGGTTTATGTGAAGTTTTCCCGAATTCGTAAAAAGGGGTGTGGCACCTCCCATACTAACTAAAATTTTTCTGTTGTACTAGCGGTACCCCGGTGTGCTTCTCTACACCAAATATTGAAAAATGAATGAAAAATCCTGGATTTTTCTATATGAAGATTTATCATTTGTTTTATTTCAAAATTTTTGATTCTTTATTTTAAATCTTAATCCAACACATTTGGATATACAATATTTTTTGTTTTTCCATCATGGGTATGAATAAATAAACAATTTGGGATGCCAACTCTTGAACAGGCCACGTATAGCTGCCCGTGCGAAAAGCACGGCTCCTCCAAATTCAATCCGCATACTTGAAGAGTTTGTCCTTGCGCCTTGTTGACGGACATGGCAAATGCTAGACGCACTGAGAATTGCAAACGCTTGAATTCAAACGTCATGTCTGTTGTTATCAGTGGAATACGCGGTATGAGCACAATTTCACCTTTCCCTTTGCCAGTCAGTATTGTTGCTTCAACTAAATTCGCCATCAATTTTATTACTGCCAGTCTTGTGGCATTACACAGTTTTGGAGCATTTAAATTCCGTCGTAAAATAATTGATGAGCCGACCTTTAAATTCAAACAATGTGGTGGCATACCAGGCGGTTCCAATGAATTCAAAAATTCAACTGGATAATTCACTGCGTCATCTTGATTCATTACGCTATCAACAGATTTATATGTTGTCAGTTCACCTGGCAATTTTTCTAGAATTTGATAATTGATTGAATTGACATGCACATTTTTTGGTGCCAGTATTGCGCGTTCTCTCAACCAATCATGATCCAGGCAATTTTGAGCAATATTTGGAAACACGCGTTCAATCAATTTTTCTTTT
>NW_023458990.1:59970-73829 GCF_013731165.1 Rhagoletis pomonella
AGTATATAGTACGCATAAAGAAAAATAGTACTTTACTATATATTATATAACGTGATTTTTTTGAGGTTAGGATTTTCATGCATTAGTATTTGACAGATCACGTGGGATTTCAGACATGGTGTCAAAGAGAAAGATGCTCAGTATGCTTTGACATTTCATCATGAATAGACTTACTAACGAGCAACGCTTGCAAATCATTGAATTTTATTACCTAGAAAAGTTGGCAGAAAATCCGCTTTTTTATCGACAAATTTTGTTCAGCGATGAGGCTCATTTCTGGTTGAATGGCTTCGTAAATAAGCAAAATTGCCGCATTTGGAGTGAAGAGCAACCAGAAGCCGTTCAAGAACTGCCCATGCATCCCGAAAAATGCACTGTTTGGTGTGGTTTGTACGCTGGTGGAATCATTGGACCGTATTTTTCAAAGATGCTGTTGGACGCAACGTTACGGTGAATGGCGATCGCTATCGTTCGATGCTAACAAACTTTTTGTTGCCAAAAAATGGAAGAACTGAACTTGGTTGACATGTGGTTTCAACAAGATGGCGCTACATGCCACACAGCTCGCGATTCTATGGCCATTTTGAGGGAAAACTTCGGAGAACAATTCATCTCAAGAAATGGACCGGTAAGTTGGCCACCAAGATCATGCGATTTGACGCCTTTAGACTATTTTTTGTGGGGCTACGTCAAGTCTAAAGTCTACAGAAATAAGCCAGCAACTATTCCAGCTTTGGAAGACAACATTTCCGAAGAAATTCGGGCTATTCCGGCCGAAATGCTCGAAAAAGTTGCCCAAAATTGGACTTTCCGAATGGACCACCTAAGACGCAGCCGCGGTCAACATTTAAATGAAATTATCTTCAAAAAGTAAATGTCATGGACCAATCTAACGTTTCAAATAAAGAACCGATGAGATTTTGCGTTTTATGCGTTTTTTTTAAAAAAAAAGTTATCAAGCTCTTAAAAAATCACCCGTTAGCTGAACTAACCGACCTATCAGGAGCTACCATTAGCGAAATCGGCAGATTCATTAGAGAGTCGAAATGGTTCGACCTAGCAACATAGGAAGTGCACAGACAAGATATTTATCCCCCGCGAGAAGTGCATCAAAATGGCGCAATAATGCGCTAATTGTATCCTGGGCAGCGACTAGGAAGCACTGCAACCAACCAACCAACCAGGTGGTGTACATTGATATTCGCTCTTTCTATTTTGGACTTTGGAGAATCAACACAATGCAGAATTTACGTGGAAATCGTAGAATTTTTGGTGGTGCTTTGGTATTATTGTCAGGTGACTTTCGACAAATATTGCCCGTGATTCCACGATCAACACCGGCAGATGAGATCAATGCATGCTTGAAGTCTTCACCTCTGTGGCGATATGTGCAAAAATTGACATTACACATAAACATGCGTGTTCAGTTGCACAATAATCAATCTGAAGATCGGTTCTCGAAGCAATTGTTAGAGATCGGAAATGGCAAAGTTCGAATCGATAATACAAATGGCTTGATTACATTGCCGAAGAATTTTTGTACAATTCTCCAATTAAAAGAAAAATTGATTGAACGCGTGTTTCCAAATATTGCTCAAAATTACCTGGATCACGATTGGTTGAGAGAACGCGCAATACTGGCACCAAATAATGTGCATGTCAATTCAATCAATTATCAAATTCTAGAAAAATTGCCAGGTGGAGTGACAACATATAAATCTGTTGATAGCGCAATGAATCAAGATGACGCAGTGAATTATCCAGTTGAATTTTTGAATTCATTGGAACCGCCTGGTATGCCACCACATTGTTTGAATTTAAAGGTCGGCTCATCAATTATTTTACTACGGAATTTAAATGCTTCAAAACTGTGTAATGCCACAAGACTGGCAGTAAAAAAATTTATGGCGAATTTAGTTGAAGCAACAATACTGACTGGCAAAGGGAAAGGTGAAATTGTGCTCATACCGCGTATTCCACTGATAACAACGGGCATGACGTTTGAATTCAAGCGTTTGCAATGCCCAGTGCGTCTAGCATTTGCCATGTCCGTCAACAAGGCGCAAGGACAAACTCTTCAAGTATGCGGATTGAATTTGGAGGAGCCGTGCTTTTCGCACGGGCAGCTATACGTGGCCTGTTCAAGAGTTGGCATTCCAAATTGTTTATTTATTCATACCCAAGATGGAAAAACAAAAAATGTTGTATATCCAAATTTGTTGGATTAAGATTTAAAATAAAGAATCCAAAATTTTGAAATAAAACAAATGATAAATCTTCATATAGAAAAATTCCAGGATTTTTCATTCATTTTTCAATATTTGGTGTAGAGAAGCACACCGGGGTACCGCTAGTACAACATACAAATTTTAGTTAGTATGGGAGGTGCCACACCCCCTTTTACGAATTCGGGCAACCTTCACATAAACCATCTGCATGATAGCCTGAATATTCCGCATAAATTTGATTGAATTCGGTGAAGCCGTTCTCTAGTTATAAGCTCACACCAAAAACGTGTACTTATTTTTATACATAAGAGATACATATGCCACGCCCCCTTTTTCAAATTTGGGCAAACTCCACATCAAATATCTGCATGATGGCCCGAATATGGTTTGTAAATTTGGTTGGATTCGATGAAGCCGTTCTCAAGTTATAAGCTAACTCAATAATTTTTATATATAAAATAGAGGCGCCACGCCCCCTTTTCCGAATTCAAGTAAACTTCACATAAACTATCTGCATGATAGCCCAAATATGCCACATAAATTTGGTTGAATTCGGTGAAGCCGTTCTCAAGTTATGAGGTCACACCAAAAACGTGCACTTATTTTTATATATAAGATTAATTTGAATATTTACAACCAGGTGGCAGTCTTCTTCAAACGCTGAAAAATATTATAAAGATTTCTTAACGCTCTTTAGTTTAGCACCCATATACTATTATTTCATACACCTTGTGTATAGTTGAATTAAATTCCACTTCAATTACGTGGCAACACTCTGGAAAATATTTTTAAACTGAAACTTTCTTAGACCTCTACCGTCTGACACCCATATATAATTTCATTGCCCAATTGCTTTAATTCACTTTAAACCTGATGTTTTGAACAGGTGGCAACCCTCCTGCGTGAAAATTGGAAATAAACCCTTTTGAAAATTATTTCGACTGATAGCGCGATTAATTTGAATTTAACATTTAAAACAGGTGGCAACGCTTTTTGAAAACCACAAAAATAGTCTGGCTGCTCAAAGTAAAGCTCTCTACTCACTATGTAACTTCTGCATAATTTAATTGCTTTCCATTTTTAAATTAGGTGAAACCCCTCATTAAAATATTTCCAACCTAAAACCTCCTTAAACCTCTCTCGCCCGACAACCATTCTGTGATGAATATTTTACCTAATTTCCATAAGTGAAATTGAATTTGATTTTTTTAAACAGGTGGCAACCCCCTTGTATGTAATAAAAAAATTAAACCTTTTCAAAACTATTTAGATTGATACCCATATATTGTGCTAATTAATTTATTTATTTTTTTAATATTTGGAATTCCATTTTTTAAAAGGTGGCAACTCTTTTCGAAAAAGTAAAACCTTATAGCACTTCTATAGCCCGAGCCCCTTCATTTGACACCTAATTTTTTAAAATCGAATGAACGGTGCAGATCTGGTAACCTTGACAAAAAGTCCCTTCACGTATTATATGTATATGTACATATATAGATAATTAAATAAGTACATACATACTTATGTTCATTCTTATATACATACAATAAATGAAAAATTATGCGTTATTCAGTATTGCTTGAATGATGAATGAAAATTTATTCTTCATTCGAAATTACTTGAATGATGAACAAAAATTTATTCGTTATTTGAAATTACTTGAATGAAGAATAAAAATTTATTCGTCATTCCAAATTAGTTGAATGATGAATAAAAATTTATTCGTTATTTGAAATCATTTGAATGATGAATAAAAATGTATAAATAAAAATTTATTCATCATTCGAAAATGATTGAATGAAGAATAAAAATTTATTCGTTATTTTATTCATCATTCGAAAGTGCTTGAATGAAGAATAAAAATTTATTCCTAATTTGAATGATGAATAAAAATTTATTGATCATTCGAAAGTGATTGAATGAAGAATACAAATTTATTCGTTATTTGAAATTATTTGAATGATGAATAAAATTTTATTCATCATTCGAAAATGATTGAATGAATAATAAAAATGTATTCGTTATTTGAAATTACTTGAATGATGAATAAACATTTATTCATCGTTCGAAAGTGCTTGAATGAAGAATAAAAATTTATTCGTCCTTCAAAATTAGAAAAATTATGAATAAAATTTTATTTTTTATTTGAATAATAACACAGGTTTACAAAAAAAAAGTGTATGCATATTAAACCAAACCTATATATCCCTATGTTATTCGACATGCTGAATGCGAATCCGAGGTCCGTTAGCATCCATCAAGTCAGGTTCGTGGTCATTTGAAGACCAAGTAGGGAAATATTCATTGAATAAACCTGAAAATTCAACAAAATTCATCGGAATTTGACCTTGGGATGACCTTGGCATGACCTCCAGATGACCTTGAGGAATCAAGGGACCTCCATACTCGGTTTCAGTGACAACAAAAACAATTTTTTTTTTTTTTTTTATTTGTATTGAAGAAATTTTATGTCCTATTTGACCTTCATTACCTATTTGACATTACGGAGGTTAACGGACCTCGGATTCGGGTTCAGCGAATGTAAAACCTTATGTATAGGAATTTTTAAGTTTATTCAATGAATTTTTCCCTACTTGACCTTCAACTAACCACGAACCTGACGTGGTGGAGACTAACGGACTTCGGATTCGCATTCAGCGTGTCGAATAACATAGGGATATATAGGTTTGGTTTAATATGCATAAGCTTTTTTTTTTTTGGAAACCTGTGTAATTCATTCAAAAACGCCCATCCCGGGTTTATACCTACGTAAAAACCGCATTAATAAAACCCCACAAAATCTGCTATTTTTATACATTTCTTTAATAATTGATTTGCGCGGTTGACCGAAATGGAAGCAACCAATAATTCGAATTTATTATAACAATAATTCAAATTTAAAACCGACTGTATAAAAAAAACCAGCCTAATTTCACTTCACGTGAAATTAATGATGCGTTTATACTTGTTTTCTTTTCTAACTGATGTGAGAAATCAAAACCGATTTGAAAACAAATTTACACTGTTTAATTTCAATGCTGTTTGAAATTCAGTTTGTGCGTCCGTTTTGAATCACAGCGAACTGGGCCAAAGCGCTTTATGTGTCGGCGTAAACAAGGTATGTATGCATAACAGGAGAGATGCGCATATGTCCGACGACGGCGCTGGACATACTCCTTAGTCATCATATAATCACAGAGCAGGCAGCCAAATGAACTCTGTTGCTTAGAGATTACAGGCAAGACCATAGTCTTTGAGAACATATTCAAAATAGAGCTTTGCAGTAAAGCAGCCTGGAGTGTTTCCGCCTTCGAGGGACTACCGCGGGGTTGCACTCTGAACTGGTACACAGATGGCCCGAAGACATCAGAAGGAATGGGTGCTGGAATCGTCGGACCCAGGGCCAGGATCTCGGTTCCTATGGGGGAAATATCCGATCATCTTTCAAGCAACAGTTTACCACATCTACCTATGTGCGGATACAATCTTGAGTGGAGTGCTTAAGCCGCCGCCTAAACTTAATACAGCGGCCGTGCGCCATCCTTCAGCCGTAGCGGTGTCGAGTTTACTTCGAAAATGATTACCGAGCGCGTACGGCCGCACAGTGGTTCGGATCGCAAATCTAGCTGGACGAAACTACTTAAACAAATACTCGTTGATGGATCTTTACACCACTTCTTACCTAGAGGATTTTTGGGTCGCTGATTACGAATCTGAAGTCACTTATCAAAAATTCAAAATGGCGGATCCAATATGACATACGAAATTTAAAAAAAAAAATCGGTAGATTTCTATGATACTGGGTATCCGGGGGTTTTCTGGGTCGCTGATAACATATCTAAGTCATTTACCCAAAATTCAAAATGGCGGATCCCATATGGCGGACGAAAATTTAAAAAAATCGGTAGATTTCTATGTAACTGGGTATCTGGGGGTTTTCTGGGTTGCTGATTACGAATCTAAAGTCATTTACTTTATTTACTTCGGAATGAGCATTTTCATCAATTTACTAATCACATAATCACGGACACCTTGTTGTGTTTTAGTTAGAAGTTTCAACAACATTTCTCCAAATGTCAAACAACTCACTTCTTAAGATTTTATTTACCACGACTAAAATTTAAGATCACAGCAAGAAACAAAAATATATTTCAGAAAAAACTTTATAACAGCGCTTTAAGATTTGCATGCCTGTTGTATAATTTTTTAATTTCAGAAAGCAGAAAATTCGCGTGTTACTAATTTTTGTTAACTCTTACATAACCAAAGTTTTTAGTACTTCAAGTATTTTTCTGTTTTAACACACAACCCCTACCCCCCTTTCCCCCTTCTCCCCCGTGGATCCGCCACTGATCTTATATTTATATTCAGATACATTCCTGTTAATATTTAATTTTGAATTTTGAGAGTTGACATACCGTCACTAAAATGTAAATATCTAAGCCAATTGGTTAGACTTGGTTATCGAACTTACCCTCTGCATTTGCGAAGGTGTAAAGAATAATATGAAAGTGGTTTTATAACGGCCTTTACTTTTCCTACTCTTTAATTTATTTTTTTAATTAATCAAAACGACGATTTTTCAGAATAAATTTGCTTATACCAATGTGGACATAAATTGCGTTATGACCTCTGAATCTATAGCGGAATAAGTGTAATTTTTTGTTTATAAAGTCAATTTGCAATTATGCAAACATTTGTGAGTGCAATTAGCAATCTTTTAAGTTAAATTTCAGCTTTTAAAATAGAGTTCTCAAATAGGCGGCGTTGACTTACCTTTTTTTGTTTGTTTTCATATGTTAATGCTTTAATAAATGCAATTTCTATTTGAATGTATTGTCAGGAATGTATTCCAAGTACCATTAAGTATTTTAAAAACAAACAAAAATTGGCTTTCGTTTAGCTAGATCTGCTATTCGAACCACTGTGGGCCGCCTCCCATCATCGTTCCAAATTAGTTAAAAATCAGTTCACGACGAGGTCGCCTGGCTGAGGATCGCGTTGTCGGCTTTTCCTTTTGTACCTCTTCTGGAGATCCTTGAGGTAGTTTTCTTTCCAGCGACGACTACACCGGTGGAAGAAAGTCAAAGCACTTCACCACCAATTTAGTCGCCGCTGGAAAGAAGACTACCTCAATGATCTTCAGAAGAGGTACAAAAGGAAAAGCCGACAACGCGATCCTCAGCCAGGCGACCTCGTCGTGAAGTGCTTTGACTTTCTCCCACCAGTTTAGTCATCGCTAGAAAGAAGAATACCTCAAGGATCTTCAGAAGAGGTGCAAGTGGAAAACCTCTCAACGCGATCCTCAGTCAGGCAACCTCGTCGTGATCAAAGCAGATTCGCAGATTATAGCTCAAAATGAGGGAATGCATACCGACCTATGGAAGGTTTATAGGAGCAACGATGAGAAGACGGGCAAACTGCTAACGATCGGGATAGACGACCGGTCATTGGAAGCTATCAAAAAAAAAAAACTGCATTCTACGATACAGGTTTGGTAGTGTTCCCGTGCATATGCACAAGGGCAGGGAACCGAAGGCGAAGACAGTCAAGCCAGATACTCCACCAGGTGTTCCTGAAATAGCGAAGGAGGTGGCTGAGATGGTAGCCGTGGAAGCAGCCAGAAGCGCGATATTAGAGGAATTCAGTATTCTACCTCATTAGATGGAGGGTATTGACGATTTTGACCTCGGGCTACTGACTATTTGTGCCGATGACGACTCGGAGAGAGCTACTTTGTCAAGAGTTTGACGGAACCCTGAAAACCGACGAAGATGAAAAGCGCCATTAGCTGCGACGATGACCAGCACAGGTTGCACAAATAAACCTACATCATGCGAGGGCCGCGTCTGCGGTTATCGCTAGGGCAACCCTCAGGTCTACACTGGGAATAGTGCTGGTACAAGAACCCTGGGTCGTCAGGGGCCAAATAAGAGGCTTGGCAGTAGATAACAGGCAGGTAATTTGGGATACTAGGTGTACGAATCCTAGGGCGTGCTTGTTAATAAGTAATAGCTTGAAACATATATGTCTTTTAGATTTCCTGTCGAGGGATCTAGTAGCGGTGCAAGTCCCAGTCAACATCAACGGGACCATCCAGGACATCGTAGTTGCATCGGGCTACTTCCCAGGAGATGACACGCACGCCCCTACAGAGCTTGTCACTAAACTGGTCAAGTACTGCGAAACTAGGAAGCTACCCCTGATACTCGGGTGTGATGCAAATGCCCATAGCGAGGCATGGGGGAGCAGTGACACCAACCAAAGGGACGAGTACCTTCTTGAATTTATCCTTAGAAATAAATTAGAGTTCTTTAATGTTGGGAATATACCAACTTTTGTGACCCGCGCGAGGGAAGAGGTCATTGATATAACCATAGGAAATACTCAAACGAAAGCGTTGGTGAAAGAGTGGAGAGTATCCAATGAACCCTCCATGTCAGATCATAGAATAATGAGGTTTGACATTGAAGCAACCCCTTCTATACATATAGTTTTAAGGAATCCCAGGAAGACAGACTGGGAGAAGTTCAAAGACAACCTGAGGTTGCACGTAGCCCAACTTGGGCGGGGTCAGAAGATCAGGAGTGAAACAGAACTAGAATTTGCTACAGAGCGCTTTAATGAATTATTACTCATTGACGCATATGAAGACAGTTGTCCTATAAGTAAAGTACGTTACTCCAGGGATGTACCCTGTACCACTACTTAAGTAAACTCAGAAGTCCGGAAATTGTTCAATCGAGCAAAACGAAGCGGGGAGTGGTCATAATCAGGGATTGGCAATGGTTGATTGTCAACTGTTCATACTCATTCAATACCGCTGCTTTGATTGACTGAGCAGCGGCGTTGGCTTAGTAGTATCGATACCTAAACGAAATTAGAGGATGACTGAACACGAGCGCATTGCGTGCTGTCTTGCAAATACAGCCACCACAAGTGAACGATGCTTATAACTACTCATACTGATATTGACTTCGGCAAATCTGTACTCTGAATGATCGTGCACGAAACCAGCAAACGTGGCAGTTGAACGGCTCCGAAAACATGAGAGTCATCATTTGTTGCAGAAGTCGTTTTACTTGTTGCTGAAAATCATCTGACTTGTTGCTGAAAGCCATTTGACTTGTTGCTGAAAATCATCTGACTTGTTGCTGAAAGCCATTTGACTTGTTGCTGAAAATCATCTTACTTGTTGCTGAAAGCCATTTGACTTGTTGCTGAAATGACGACGAAGGTAAAGGGTGATTTATCGTCTCGTATGCATGTATGTATGTATTTATAGCGTGTCTACCATTCAACTACTTTGCTCACTGCTGGCTAGTTGTGAGGAATGTGCATACGTACGTATGTAAGTATGTATGTATGTACATATCAATGCTTCATTTCAAACAAGCAAGTGTCTTTGAATATTTTTGAACTACAGTATCATCACTTCGGCAACACGTCAAACGCGCCTTCAGCAACAAACCAAAGGCGGCGGTTTGACTTCTGCAACAAATCAAGTTAGCTAACTGCGGCATCTTGCCTTTGCCAGTCTTTCACATAAGCTGTCATGCTTTCGGCAACCGTCCAAAGCAGTATCGTGCTTTTGGCAGTCGATCAAATACGGCGGTTGCTGGTTTCGTGCACGATCATTCGGAGTACAGATTTGCCGAAGTCAATATCAGTATGAGCTGTTATAAGCATCGTTCACTTGTGGTGGCTGTATTTGCAAGACAGCCCGCTTTGCGGTGGTGTTCGTTCATCCTCCGTTTTTAACGTGAGTAGGCTTAAAGTCACAAAAACAGCACCCTTTGCCAATGCCTGGTCAGAATACAGAAACACCTTAACTCTTTACAACAAAGAAATAAGGGAATCTAAGCGTTTAAGCTTTAGGAACTTTTTTGAAAGCATAGAAGATACTACGGAGGCTACAAGACTTTGTAAGGTAATGGCAAAAACGGAAGAGTGATGGGAGTTTCACTGGGAGTGAGGAAGAGAAGATCAAACTTCTCATAGATACTCACTTCCCAGGATCTACATCTTATTCCGAAACAGATCGGACTGAGCATTGTAGTAAAATAAGCAGAGGAAACTGGTTAGTGGCTAAGGAAATATGCTCCGAGCCCCGGCTCAGGTGGGCGGTGAACACCTTTATACCACTGAAGTCACCGGGAGCGGATGGAATATTCCCTGTCATTCTACAGCAGGGCTTAGAATGCGTGATTGGACCGCTATTAAAAATAGTTAGAAGCAGCATAGCATTGGGTTATATACCAGATGCGTGGAGAAGAGCGAAGCTTGTTTTCATCCCGAAGGTTGGAAAGAAGGACCCACTTCATCCAAAACCCTTCAGGCCGATCTGCCTGACCTCATTTGTACTAAAAGCTTTGGAAAAGGTAGTAGATAACTATGTAAGGACTACGGTCTTATTGAACTATCCGCTGAATTCGCGCCAGCATGCATATATGGCGGGCCGCTCTTTTGAAACCGCCCTATTCGCGCTGACAAGTGCACTTCAGGATAGCTTAGAAAATAAGGAGACTGCTATATGCGCTTTTCTGGACAGCGAGGGCGCGTTTGTCAACACCTCACATGCTGCAATAAACAGCGCTTTGATTAGCAGGGGGGTAAATAATACCCTCGTGGATTAATTGCATGCTCCGGTTGTTGCCGGAAGAACAAGGGGCTACTATGGAATATAGTCGACGACGGACTGCTCCAAGATTTATGGACTAACTTGCCAGGGGTACACCGATGACATTGTAATAATATGCAGGGGAAATTCGAAAACACCGTGTGATAGAATCCAGCTAGGGCTGAACATAACCAAAAAATGGTGCGCTAAAGTGGGGCTGAATGTAAATCCAGCAAAAACCACTATAGTACCATTCTCAAGGAAATGCAAACTTGATAGTCTAAAAGCGATATGGCTAGATGGAAGGAGTAATACTAGACTAAAAACTACTCTGGAAAGCACACGTGGACGAAACTGCGAAGAAAGCTGTAAGATCATTTATTACGTGTAGGTCCATGGCAGGAAAGAGTTGGCAACAATAGTACGACCCATGATAGCTTATGGAGCCATCGCTTGGGCGAATAGAACTTCACACAGCTTGGAGCAATCAAAGTGCTATCCACGATACAAAGGCTGGCATGCGTATGCATAACGGGAGCCATGAGAACCTGTCCAACCGCATCCTAGGAGGTTGTTTTAGATCTTACCCCTCTTCATATTCACATACAGACTCAGGCGAAAAGAGCTTTACTACAGATGACTGGTACCAATATCGGGGCAGCAGGGTGTCTTAGTCGTGGGAAGTTGGATATTCTTACCAATAAGTTTCCTGAAATTGCAATACCGAGGGATCCCATGCATCCGAGGTTCAGCTTTGCAGAGGTTTAAGACTGATCTGAGTAATAAGAGCAGGGCAGGCATATCCGAGACATATCGGATAACCCACATTATTACCTGGTACACTGATGGCTCATTGACCGACGAGCGTACCGGTGTGGGAGTAGTTGGACCGAGGTTAAGATACTCGGAAACCATGGGAAAACATATGTCTATTTTCCAGGCTGAAACATATGCGCGGAATTTAATATCAAGCGAAACTACCGGAATCAGAACATCGCGCCCTCAGATCTCAGCAGGTAACGTCTAACAATCACATGAAGTTAGCGTGGGTGCCTGGTCACAAGGGAGTAGTGGGTAACGCGGCGGCAGCTACTACTCCAGTTGGCCCAGAGCCCTTCCTGGGAGTGGGTCCCAATACTCTAGAAGTGGAGCTTAGGGGGGAGAGGAACCCTATGAGGGATTTAAACTGACAAAGTTCGTTAGGGAGGTTATAACCAGGAAAAAGATGTTATGGAAGTTGCCTTTTTACCTTCCTTTTATTAGCTCGGGATGTAACTATGTAATATTGACGCGCCTAAAAGATGCAGCGATTTCTATTCTCAAGTTACATACCTGATGACAGTACGAATGACAATTATAGTAGGGAGGTTTTAGTTTTTTAAACTATAATTTTATTTCTGCTATCTTATCCCTAAGAGTATATTTACGGTGACCATCCGTCCTGTATTATACGGGACAGTCCTCTTTTTTCGTCCAATGTTCTGTTCCTTTACTTATTAAATACGGGACGCCAAATGTTCTGTATTTCTTTTAATGTACCATATTCGGTATTTAGATGCCTTAAAAGCTCATAAAAATGGCCTGCCAATGAACTAGTTTTTATTCTTAAATCTGGACGCTTACGATGGAGCACATATGTATGGAGATGGTTTCTGAAGTTATAATTTTGCGTAGAAAAACTGGTGAGTTTGAATAGAAATTGGACGATAATAATTTTTGTTTAAATTTTACTAGTAGCTTTTAATTTTCCTTTTTTTATTTAACTTTTTTCGAGAAATTCGTCTTTAACCTTTAACTGTGGAGGTGGTGGTAAAATTTACCCCCTCTTTAAATTTTTTTGAATTACCCTATGTTGCGCTCCAGCAACTTGATTCTCTCGGTATCTTCTCATTTCGTTGTCGTTATTGATCAGTTATGTTTTTGCTGTGGAAGGTGTAGCGTGGGCGGAGAAATGCTGATGCTGGTGTAAAAATTACCACTCCTCAACGTTTATGCAACTTTTTCTTTCAAGAAAGGTTGACCTGTATTTTTTACAATCACATTTTTTTAATATGATCTCTTGTATTTCTTTAAATATATATTTTTTGCTGTGAAAAGATGCCCCTTAAGCTTTAGATTAATTTTTATTTTACACTTGTTTTATAAGTTTACTATGTTCGTTCTTGTGAATAATAAAAGCCTTTGTTGATTTTAAAAGAAAAAATTAAATTTTGTATTCATTTTAACTTAAAAATCTAGTAGCTTAGTTTAAAAGAAAAAATACTTATAAAATTCAAAGGGGTAAAATTTACCACCAGGTCATAGACTATGTCCAAAAAATTCACCTCCAAGTTTAACGTTAAATTGGCATTTCTTCAAGATCGAAGGGAAGTTGATCCCTTCAAAGGTACGCTTTGCAGTTCAGATCTTTCCGGATGCTATGCACTGCATTTTGCTTGGTCGAAATCTGAGTCTGAAGATAATCCGTTGAAAAAAACTTCTACATACTTCAAAAGTAGTCCGATGTTTTCATCATGTTTCCCTGCCTAGGAATGTTTGTAACAAATTTCACGGAGCGAAAATCACGAGCACAAAAAAAAAGTATTCTTTACTACCTTTAGTGAAAATGAAGTGTTTTATGAAGACTTACTGCTTTAGGAATCTCTCTTCCAAAGCATATCTGCTAGACATGTAGTAAATAATTTTTTTTTTTTAAGTAGGGATCTCAATAATGCCATAATTAATCGCTAGAAGAAACCATTTATGTATCAAAAGTTTTAAGATTTCACATGAGAAAGTAATTAAGAAATGTCACTTTGGGTATGAGAACATCTCCCAAGCTCTTTAACTGAGTAGTATAGAAACTCACTTAAATATTTTCAATCCATTTTGGTATTGATGAGTATTTCATATAAAGTAGATTACATCTATCAGATCTTTTTCAAAAAAAACCATTAGGCCCGGGACTAGGATGTCCAACCGTACTATAATATATAGTAAAGTACTATTTTTCTTTATGCGTACTATATACT